>NC_092232.1:43034757-43287257 GCF_036320965.1 Panulirus ornatus
CAATCCATCACTGATTCCCTAAATACATCCCATTCCTCCCCCACTCCCCTTAATATATATATATATATATATATATATATATATATATATATATATATATATATATATATATATATATATATATTATTCATTTTATTATACTTTGTCGCTGTCTCCCGCGTTTGCGAGGTAGCGCAAGGAAACAGACGAAAGAAATGGCCCAACCCCCCCCCCCCCCATACACATGTATATACATACGTCCACACACGCAAATATACATACCTACACAGCTTTCCATGGTTTACCCCAGACGCTTCACATGCCTTGATTCAATCCACTGACAGCACGTCAACCCCGGTATACCACATCGCTCCACTTCACTCTATTCCTTGCCCTCCTTTCACCCTCCTGCATGTTCAGGCCCCGATCACACAAAATCTTTTTCACTCCATCTTTCCACCTCCAATTTGGTCTCCCTCTTCTCCTCGTTCCCTCCACCTCCGACACATATATCCTCTTGGTCAATCGTTCCTCACTCATTCTCTCCATGTGCCCAAACCACTTCAAAACACCCTCTTCTGCTCTCTCAACCACGCTCTTTTTATTTCCACACATCTCTCTTACCTTTACGTTACTCACTCGATCAAACCACCTCACACCACACATTGTCCTCAAACATCTCATTTCCAGCACATCCATCCTCCTGCGCACAACTCTATCCATAGCCCACGCCTCGCAACCATACAACATTGTTGGAACCACTATTCCTTCAAACATACCCATTTTTGCTTTCCGAGATAATGCTCTCGACTTCCACACATTCTTCAAGGCCCCAAGAATTTTCGCCCCCTCCCCCACCCTATAATCCACTTCCGCTTCCATGGTTCCATCCGCTGCCAGATCCACTCCCAGATATCTAAAACACTTCACTTCCTCCAGTTTTTCTCCATTCAAACTCACCTCCCAATTGACTTGACCCTCAACCCTACTGTACCTAATAACCTTGCTCTTATTCACATTTACTCTTAACTTTCTTCTTCCACACACTTTACCAAACTCAGTCACCAGCTTCTGCAGTTTCTCACATGAATCAGCCACCAGCGCTGTATCATCAGCGAACAACAACTGACTCATTCCCAAGCTCTCTCATCCCCAACAGACTTCATACTTGCCCCTCTTTCCAAAACTCTTGCATTTACCTCCCTAACAACCCCATCCATAAACAAATTAAACAACCATGGAGACATCACACACCCCTGCCGCAAACCTACATTCACTGAGAACCAATCACTTTCCTCTCTTCCTACACGTACACATGCCTTACATCCTCGATAAAAACTTTTCACTGCTTCTAACAACTTTCCTCCCACACCATATATTCTTAATACCTTCCACAGAGCATCTCTATCAACTCTATCATATGCCTTCTCCAGATCCATAAATGCTACATACAAATCCATTTGCTTTTCTAAGTATTTCTCACATACATTCTTCAAAGCAAACACCTGATCCACACATCCTCTACCACTTCTGAAACCACACTGCTCTTCTCCAATCTGATGCTCTGTACATGCCTTCACCCTCTCAATCAATACCCTCCCATATAATTTACCAGGAATACTCAACAAACTTATACCTCTGTAATTTGAGCACTCACTCTTATCCCCTTTACCTTTGTACAATGGCACTATGCACGCATTCCGCCAATCCTCAGGCACCTCACCATGAGTCATACATACATTAAATAACCTTACCAACCAGTCAACAATACAGTCACCCCCTTTTTTAATAAATTCCACTGCAATACCATCCAAACCTGCTGCCTTGCCGGCTTTCATCTTCCGCAAAGCTTTCACTACCTCTTCTCTGTTTACCAAATCATTTTCCCTAACCCTCTCACTTTGCACACCACCTCGACCAAAACACCCTATATCTGCCACTCTATCATCAAACACATTCAACAAACCTTCAAAATACTCACTCCATCTCCTTCTCACATCACCACTACTTGTTATCAAGTATATGTATATATATATATATATATATATATATATATATATATATATATATATATATATATATATATTCCTATGAGTCCACGGGGAAAATGAAACACGAAAAGTTCCCAAGTGCACTTTCGTGTAATAATCACATCATCAGGGGAGATACAAGAGAGAAATATAACAGTCAGTTGATATACATCGAAGAGACGAAGCTAGGACGCCATTCGGGAAACAAGTATATATATATATATATATATATATATATATATATATATATATATATATATATATATATATATATATATATTTTTTTTTTTTTTTCAAACTATTCGCCATTTCCCGCGTTAGCGAGGTAGCGTTAAGAACAGAGGACTGGGCCTTTTTTGGAATATCCTCACCTGGCCCCCTCTGTTCCTTCTTTTGGAAAATTAAAAAAAAAAAAAAACGAGAGGGGAGGATTTCCAGCCCCCCGCTCCTCCCCTTTTAGTCGCCTTCTACGACACGCAGGGATAATATATATATATATATATATATATATATATATATATATATATATATATATATATATATATATATATATATATTATACATGACAGCTAGAGACTGAGTGTGAACGAATGTGGCCTTTGTTGTCTTTTCCTAGTGCTACCTCCCGCACATGCGGGGGGAGGGGGTTGTCATTTCATGTGTGGAGGGGTGGCGACGGGAATGAATAAGGGCAGACAGTATGAATTACGTGCATGTGTATACATGTATATGTCTGTGTGTATATATATGTATACGTTGAGTTGTATATGTATGTATATGTATGTGCGGACGTGTATGTATATACATGTGTATGTTGGTGGATTGGGCCATTCTTTCGTCTGTTTCCTTGCACTACCTCGCTAACGCGGGAGACAGCGACAAAGTATGATATATATATATATATATATATATATATATATATATATATATATATATATATATATATATATATATATATATATATATATATATAAATATATATAATAAATAATGAAATATTAATATACACACACACACACACAGTCACACACACACACACACACACATATATATATATATATATATATATATATATATATATATATATATATATATATATATATTATCCCTGGGGATAGGGGATTAAGAATACTTCCCACGTATTCCCTGCGTGTCGTAGAAGGCGACTAAAAGGGGAGGGAGCGGGGGGCTGGAAATCCTCCCCTCTCGTTTTTTTTTTTTTTAATTTTCCAAAAGAAGGAACAGAGAATTGGGCCAGGTGAGGGTATTCCCTCAAAGGCCCAGTCCTCTGTTCTTAATGCTACCTCGCTAACGCGGGAAATGGCGAATAGTTTAAAAGAAAAAAGAAAGAATATATATATATATATATATATATATATATATATATATATATATATATATATATATATATATATATATATATATATATATATATATATATATGTATATATATATATATATATATATATATATATATATATATATATATATATATATATATATATATATATTCATACTATTCGCCATTTCCCGCGATAGCGAGGTAGCATTAAGAACAGAGGACTGGGCCTTTGAGGGAATATCCTCACCTGGCCCCCTTCTCTGTTCCTTCTTTTGGAAAAAAAAAAAAAAATATATATATATATATATATATATATATATATATATATATATATATATATATATATATATATATATTACATTATCTATTTATACTTTGTTGCTGTCTCCCGCTTTAGCGAGGTAGCGCAAGGAAACAGACGAAAGAATCGCCCAACCCACCCACATGTATATACATATATGTTCACACACGGACATATACATACCTATACATTTCCCGTATACACAAACACACACACAACACACACACACACACACACATATATATATATATATATATATATATATATATATATATATATACGAATAAAGTGTATATGAACGCGCACCTTCATAGAACATACAAAGCTCCATCAGCCAGGATCGAACCTGGGACCCCTTGTTCAAGAGGCAGGCATGCTAACCGCTAGGCTAAGGGACTGTATAATAGGAAACAACTATTCGAAATACTAAGTACTCGAATACCCTTCGTCTCACAATGGTGAGCAACGGGGTCTATCGGTTGTTTCCGAACAGAACACATAGGCAGCTGATAGCGTTTTACCGAACCTGACTGTACAACGCGGAGTTATATGAATACTAATAAAGTGTATATGGAAAGTTCTGATGGGCCTGGATGTGGAAAGGGAGCTGTGGTTTCGGTGCATTATTACATGACAGCTAGAGAATGAGTGTGAACGAATGGGGCCTTTGATGTCTTTTGCTAGCGCTACCTCGCACACATGAGGGGGGAGGGGGTTGTTATTTCATGTGTGACGAGGTGGCGATGGAAATGAATGAAGGTAGACAGTATGAATTATGTACATGTGTATATATGTATATGTCTGTGTGTGCATATATATGTATACGTTGAGATGTATAGGTATGTATATTTGCGTGTGTGGTCGTATATGTATATACATGTGTATGTGGGTGGGTTGGGCAATTCTTTCGTCTGTTTCCTTGCGCTACCTCGCTAATGCGGGAGACAGTGACAAAGCAAAATATATATATATATATATATATATATATATATATATATATATATATATATATATATATATATGTACATAATTCATACTTGCTGCCTTTATTCTTCTCCGTCACCAGCCCGCCACACATGAAATGACACCTCCCTCCCCCCGCATGCGTGCGAGGTATCGAGAAGGAAAAGACAACAAAGGCCACATTCGTTCACATTCAGTCTCTAGCTGTCACGTGTAAGGCACCGAAACCACAGCTCCCTTTCCACATCCAGGCCCCACAAAACTTTCTATGGTTTACCCCAGACGCTTCACATGCCCTGGTTCAGTCCATTGACAGCACATCGACCCCGGTATACCACAACGTTCCAATTCACTCTATTCCTTGCACATCTTTCACCCTCCTGCATGTTCAGGCACCGATCGCTCATAATCTTTTCCCCTCCATCCTTCCACCTCCAATTTGGTCTCCCACTTCTCGTTCCCTCCATATCTGGCACATGCATCCTCTTTGTCAATCTTTCCTCACTCATTCTCTCCATGTGACCAAACCATTTCAATACACCCTCTTCTGCTCTCTCAACCACACTTTTTATTACTACACATCTCTCTTACCCTTTCATTATTTGCTCGATCAAACCACCTCACACCACATATTGTCCTCAAACATTTCATTTCCAACACATCCACCCTCCTCCGCACAACCCTATGTATAGCCCATGCCTTGGAACCATATAACATTGTTGAAACCACTATTCCTTCAAACATAACCATTTTTGCTTTGCAAGGTAATGCTCTCGCCTTCCACACATTTTTCAACGCTCCCAGAACTTTCGCCTCCTCCCCAACCTTGTGACTCACTTCTGCTTCCATGGTTACATCCTCTGCCAAATCCACTCCCAGTTATCTAAAACACTTCACTTCCTTCAGTTTTTCTCAATTCAAACTTACCTCCCAGTTGACTTGTCCCTCTACCCTACTGTACCTAATTACCTTGATCTTATTCACATTTACTCTCAGCTTTCTTCTTTCACACACTTTACCAAACTCAGTCACCAGCTTCTGCAGTTTCTCACCCGAATCGACCACCAGCGTAGTATCATCAGCCAACAACAACTGACTCACTTTCCAAGCCCTCTCATCCACAACAGACTACATACTTGCCCCTCTCTCTAAAACTCCTGCATTCGCCTACCTAACAACACCATCCATAAACAAATTAAACAAACCATGGAAACATCACGCACCCCTGCCGCAAACCGACATTCACTGGGAACCAATCACTTTCCTCTCTTCCTCCTCGTACACATGCCTTACATCCTCGATAAAAACTTTTCACTGCTTCTAGCAACTTGCCTCCCACACCATAAACTCTTAATACCTTCCAGAGAGCATCTCTATCAACTCTATCATATGCCTTCTCCAGGCCCATAAATGCTACATACAAATCCATTTGTTTTTCTAAGTATTTCTCACATACATTCTTCAAAGCAAACACCTCATACACTCATCCTCTACCACTTCTGGAACCACACTGCTCTTCCCCAATCTGATGCTCTGTACATGCCTTCACCCTCTCGATCAACACCATCCCACATAATTTCCCAGGAATACTCAACAAGCTTATACCTCTGTAATTTAAACACTCACCTTTATCCCCTTTGCCTTTGTACAATGGCTCTCTGCATGCATTCCGCCAATCCTCAGGCACTTCACCATGAGCCATACATACACTGAATATCCTTACCAACCAGTCAACAACACAGTCATCCCCTTTTTTAATAAATTCCACTGCATTACCATCCAAACCCGCGGCCTTGCCGGCTTTCATCTTTCGCAAAGCTTTCACTCCCTCTTCTCTGTTTTCCAAACCATTCTCCCTGATCCTTTCACTTCGCAAGCCACCTCGACCAAAACACCCTATATCTACCACTCTGTCATCTAACACATTCAACAAACCTTTAAAATACTCACTCCATCTCCCTCTCACATCACCACTATTTGTTTTTACTACCCATTAGCCCCGTTTACCGATGTTTCCATTTCTTCTCTTGTCTTACGCACTTTACCTCCTTCCAAAACATCTTTTTACCCTCCCTAAAATTTAATGAAACTCTCACCCCAACTCTCATTTGCCCTCTTTTTTACCTCTTGCACCTTTCTCTTGACATCCTGTCTCTTTCTTTTATACATCTCCCAGTCATTTGCACTGTTTCCCTGCAAAACTCGTCCAAAAGCCTCTCTCTTCTCTTTCACTAATAATCTTACTTCTTCATCCCACCACTCACTACCCTTTCTAATCTGCCCACCTCCTACGCTTCTTGTGCCACAAGCATCTTTTGCGCAAGCCATCACTGCTTCTTTAAATACATCCTATTCCTCCCCCACTTCCCTTACGTCCTTTGCTCTCACCTTTTTCCATTCTGTACTCAGTCTCTCCTGGTACTTCCTCCCACGTCTCCTTCTCAAGCTCACTTAATCTCACCACTCTCCTCACCCCAGTATTTGTGAAGTGACATGTTTGAAATCATGTTGTAACATTTCGTGCATCAAAGGCACAAAAATATATAATAGTTGTTATGTACAAGGGACAAACGTTAGTGAAGGTTATGATAAATCTTATGACGTAGTACCTGTGATATACTGTACGAGTTAAGGTGAAATGCAGGCAGTTTGTAATTTGTGTTCGATCATGAGCGTTTTGGGCAAAAAAAAAAAAAAAAATCATTTTGTCTGGTCAAGGAAAGCTTATCTGTTAAGAAAGATGAATGTGGTAGGGAAAACTGCTGTATATCAGGGATTATTTCTGGGATGATCTTAGTTTCCTCCACGGAGATGTGGGTGACGTTGTGATCAACGATGAATGGAGCCTTGGTCTTCAGAGAACGGCTATCTGTAAAGAAACAGGGATGGAGGGGGGGGACTCATGTGGTCGGCTGGCGATGTATGTAGATAGAGTGAGGTCTTCAGGTGGATGAATGGGAGCTTCCTGTGAAGCCTAGGATGGCCCATATTGTTCATGAAGTCCGAATGGTACCATAACTCGGTGCTATAAGTCAAGTCATAGCGCCTAGTTATACCATCACGGCAGACTCGAGTCCGCTGAACTACCGGTAAAGCTCTCTCCTGGGAGTCCCAGGGCAGGCCCTAGCCTTTTGGAGGCCCTATGCTGAGTCTCCTTTGGGGCCTCCTCCACCTGCGAGCTCTAGGGGGTGGAGGCAGGGGAATGCCTCTGGAAATCTGTAAACATTTAAGGCGTCTGGGATATTATTTCCTGCCATGTAACGTTCGGGGACTAAGGGGCTACCCCCAGCAGTTGAGACCCTAAACTCAAAGCGTATAGAACGTAGAGTAAGGGCCGGCCCTGACTGGAGCACGGGGCACTCAGACCGGATATATGGCAGAACTGTGGATAGGCCACTAGTTGCTGGTGGGAGGCAAGAGGGATGGTCATCATAACGTCCCCGGTCCAGTGCCAGGATGCAATGTTATCCCGCAGCGGCCGTGATAGACCTGTCCTGTCGTAGGAAGGGACATGGAAGGGGATAAGACTTAATCAGTCCTCAGATTGTTCTTCAGGAGGGAGGGTGTGTGTGTGTGTGTGTGTGTATGTGTCATCCTCTAGTGAAGACTGACACACCAGAGACCAAGAATGATAGACCCTTGGACCACAGAATAACAAATACCTCAGTCAAGTTTGCCTTTAACGAAGGATAGATTTGGGGGACAGACTTGTCTTGAGGACATGATTTTTACGATTTATCATTATATCTGATATTCACCTAATCGATGAACACCACAGAAGAACAACACAGAGAGGTAATTTATGGAATTGGATGCTTAAGCATTAGCAGAAATTACGGGGTCGGCCCTTATGAGGAGGGTGTGGGGTGTGCGATTCAACCTAGGTCCCGCAGGAAGGGCCGGCCCCCAAATCTAGGCAAAGGCATTCATTGTATACTTAATAACAATTCTCGTGACCCAATTATTCATTTTACACATAAGTGTAATAATGGTACGTCTAAATCAAGATATAAGACAAATTCCAAACATAACCTGTAAGAATCCCGCATCTAATCCAAATTCACGAGATTTAGGCTGAGCAGAGGCACAAATTCCCTGTATTATATCACGTCCAAAATTGGGGGGGAAAATACTCTTCCCTGTTTATGGCAACACAAGAATGGTTACATATAGAAAATGTTTTCGCCCACAATCACATCATTATATCACCTTCATGCTGTTTGTCTAATAAATGATCCATTGTGCTTACCCTTTCCTACAGAATAACATCCAGTTTCTCTTTATTTTCCTCTGCAAAATTGTGCAACTGGCATTGCTCTCTCTCTCTCTCTCTCTCTCTCTCTCTCTCTCTCTCTCTCTCTCTCTCTCTCTCTCTCTCTCTCTCTCTCTCTCATATATATATATATATATATATATATATATATATATATATATATATATATATATATATATATATATATAGCAATTGGCCCCCAAATTAATTATTGCATCCAGGTCCCCTGTACACTACGCGATGGTCAGTAAACATGATGGTCGGAGGGACTCTGAAGATCTAGGTAAAAGTGGTGTTTAAATCTGTGTTAGGAAAATTAGAAGGTATAAAAACCTGACCTAACCCTCCATACCTCGATTTTCAATAATATATTTGAAATCTACCAACACTAAGAGCAGCTGCTACGTTATGCCACATTGATGAAGTACTTGTTCACTGAATACGACTACCTGCAACTCCCTACCAACAAATGTACGAGAAATGGACTTAAACATGAGATCATATCCCATATTTTTTAACTACTAAATATAAATCAAATCTCTGGTAATTTATGAAGTGAAGTGAGATATAAGTACCTTTAGTTTCCACAAGTGCTTCACCCACTTCTATGTTGTTAAACCGTAAATTTTTCCTAATTTGCAGAGCCCTCCACACTGCCAACATATTTATCGTCCAAACATTATCAAATGGCATTTAAATCACTTCTTCCAAACTTTTGTAGTCCACTGTCATGGTTTACTTACACTTCTATAGATTGCTTCTGTCGTGCCCATAATAGACATCATTTTACAGATCCTCCTCAATACCAATTTGCTTCGCGTCACATCACCATTACACATCAACAGCTTTCTTGTACATCACTTACATGACAAATCTTTGTGGTCCAATAATATGCTTTATTATCACTTCCATGTTGCCTCTAGGGTGGCCTAAAACTCCATAATTACCTCATTTTGCCTTAGTTTTTAAATAAGTGCATATAAAATAGGTGCATATATATATTTTTCATATATAAATGATTACGTAACTATTAGCAGCGCCGGTAATGATTTAGGCATCTCTCTCCGGGTAATGAGTCCGTGGGTGTATTGCATCACCCTGAGCCTCTAGCTTTTTCTAGAACGCTCAATTGAGGGCGAGCGCCAGCAGTATGGTCCAATTTTACAGCGAGGGAGCTGCAATGTGCGCATCAGTACCTGAAAATGCCATAATGACTAACTAAACTGGTTGACGTGCAATGAGGACGACTGTCAATGAGTAGTATACTGGTTGGTACTTACTGTTGCTTCATTATTGGTAATACTTGCTAGATCTAATAATAAAGGGCCCCACGAGTGATTTCCCAGCTGGATTTTAAATGTTCGTACTCTTTCCCTCCCCTTTTTGTAACATTTCTGTAATTAACTAGTGGTAACAGACAAATTGTGGAGTGTATGGCAGCCTTCCATACACTAATAGAGTAAGGCGAAGGGGGCAGAAAGAGCAACATGACCATCGTCTATGGCAGTACCTGTATGGGCTTTGATTTCGTATATATTACCCCCTGTTTCCCATTTCAGTGCCGAGAAACAATCTTTTGGGTAACCATCTCCAGCATATGTTGTAGAGAGTGGCGAGAAATTAAGGTACGGGGGGGATTTATATGGATAGGTGAGATGTAGGAGGAGAGTTCCATTGGGGATGTGTCATGAGCCATGTGGTCGCTGGCAGGGTTGTTCCCTGCGTCTTGGGTTCGTCGTGTGGTCTGCCCTGCGGGCAGCGAGGTGGCAACCGGCTGTTCAACAAGGTTTGATCACTCAAAACCCACTGTAATGTTTCTTGTAGACCTTTTACCGTGTACGATATTATCATGCTATGTACAGTGCTTTGGTGCTTTATCCCGCACGTGTAGATTGAATTGTAGAGATTTAGGAAAATGTGATTGATGATGTGACGTGGTTAGATGGTGTGGGTTGGAAGAACCTTAGTGGCAGCTGCAGCCGACAGCCACGACTGGCAAGGTGTTCAACAGATGGAAGTACCAGGTAGGGTAACCACCAATTTAAACTAAGATGAGCACTTATGGGTGATTGTAGTTACGCTCGTATAATGACAGTGTCTGTCAGTTACTTACGGATAAGGACTAAAGTCATTCCACAGTAAACGGGAGAGTTTAATATTTGGCTTTGGAATATTTAGATTTAGAACATCTTTCCATCATATACTAAAACCAAATTTTCATAAGCAAGTGATCAAATGATTGGTGGCATTTTTGATGTCATGAATTGAATTAGTTGAATCATGAAAATTGCTGTCATGGAGAGGACATATGTTAACAGCTGCTGTATTTTATTCCTTGAAGCATTAAGCTTTAAGTTATATGTTTCTTGTATATACTGATAACATTATGCACTACTCCACAGTTATATTTGTAAGGAGGGAATTAATAGCGTGTCCTTGGACAAAAATGCTCCCTCTGTATCAACTATGGCAAAAAAGTTTCTCTTTTCTCAGTGACTGGAGCAAAATTCTTGATGCCCTGGAATCTTCTAATTTAAGGGCTAGCTAGAGATACTAAATCTGATTATGAGATTGTATGATTTCTTTTTTTGGAGACAAAAATAAATGTCACAGAAGGGACAATATGTCTCGTAGGACACAATGAATTACTTCTCAGAAACTTTTAAAATTGGAAAATTGTGAAGTTTCCACATTTTGAGAAATACCCTACAGAACACAGTTATCCAGAAATAACAAAACTTGCATTTATATGTATAAAAAAAATGTTTTTGTTACTTCTTGCACTTACTGATTTATAGTGGTTGATTATAGTCAGAGCATGATTATACTAGCAGAATTGATAAGCAAAACTATGAAACTGGTTGAATTAGGGCACATTTACAATGTAAAGCAAACAAGGAATCGTAACTACCGAACATGCTCACGAAAGCAGAGCATTGTGGTTAAGGCTCACTGTGTGCTTTTGGACTTCCATAATTATGGCATCACTGTTAGAACTGTATTTACAGTGTGAGATTAATGCAGACTTGAGTTATAAGTCAGAATGAGTTCAGGCAGAGAAGGAAACAGAAATACAGAAAGAATTTGAAAGTATGAATTAAAGTATGAGGTGAAAAGGAGATAAAGAAAAAAAGGAGTACTTATTGAAGAAAGAGGCAGTTCCTATAGATGCTTTAAGAGCTAAAGAAAATTTTATTGAGCCAGCCATTCAGAGGGAAAAATGTACATCATGGGCACACTGAAAGTAGTCCTCAATATTTTAGGAAAATGTTGAACAGGGCAAAGAAATGCCTTCCCAAAAGCCCAGAGAGAGAAGTACATGGTAGTAGAGCTTAACAAGTAACTTGGCCCACATCCAGCCAGAACTATTGAAGCAGAAAAATTACGCAAAGGATTATATCACCAGCTTCTCCATTAGAAGAGCTCTGTTTGTTGATGGTGACATCACATTCAAATTTCTCCACCCAGCATTAGGTGGCAGGTTCAAATGGGCAGGATGGGATGAAGCAAAGCACATCAGCTGAGTATTTTATGGCCTATTGCATTAGGAAGGGTGTGGTCCCTTCACAAACATAGGCAGCAAGAAATTGAGCTTCTGCACAAGTACTTAAATATGTAGTGAATACCAGATGGATGTGTCATGATTTTGTAATGACATGCGCAGTAGACAATGTTTGATTGCCTACATTAGTTTTACTTGTATATGAGCTTGGCCTGCATGTAGTTTTGTGATTTTAGTCTTTTAGGTAAAATGTGGACAAAACAACTTTTTATATTGGAATTGTTTAAAAAGCTTGACAAAGTATTTACCCATTAGCTTAAAGCCTGGGGCTTTCAATTTAGCTTCAGTCATTCAAATTCCTTGCCAAGGTTGCCAAAATTGATAAATATATTAATTAATGAACATTATGCAAGTGAGCTTTTCAGCATGTACATGATTTTCACAGTGACATGCTTCTTCACCAGGTGTTATGCTTGGCAGTTAATGCGTGTTTTTTACATGACCTTGTAATATACATAACAAGTACTGTACTTGGTTTTCCAATTTTATGTGACTCCAGCTAAGTTCCTGAACTTTCACATTTTGTTCATCAAAACATTAGCTAGTTTTGAATTTGGGAGTTGAAATATCTACTTTATAGTCTAGCTTCTAGTAGTAGACAAAAGGTTCCCCTCCATGACACCATATGTGGTCACTCATACTTGCAGATACTTAAAGATCCTCTTATGACTCTAGGCCTCCGATGGAGTCCTCTTCTGTCAGCTCTTTGTCTAAACTTAAACTTTTTAGGTCATGTCTGGTCATGTGTATTTTCTCTTAGTAATTTTTTTGTGCCTGGCTTTCCCAGAAACGAACTAGTCTTGCTTCTAAGGACTTTATTGAAGTGCTGTTATTATTTTTTCAGGTAGGTTTGGTAAAGTGTGTGGAAGAAGAAAGTTAAGAGTAAATGTGAATAAGAGCAAGGTTATTAGGTACAGTAGGGTTGAGGGTCAAGTCAATTGGGAGGTGAGTTTGAATGGAGAAAAACTGGAGGAAGTGAAGTGTTTTAGATATCTGGGAGTGGATCTGTCAGCGGATGGAACCATGGAAGCGGAAGTGGATCATAGGGTGGGGGAGGGGGCGAAAATTTTGGGAGCCTTGAAAAATGTGTGGAAGTCGAGAACATTATCTCGGAAAGCAAAAATGGGTATGTTTGAAGGAATAGTGGTTACAACAATGTTGTATGGTTGCGAGGCGTGGGCTATGGATAGAGTTGTGCGCAGGAGGATGGATGTGCTGGAAATGAGATGTTTGAGGACAATGTGTGGTGTGAGGTGGTTTGATCGAGTAAGTAACGTAAGGGTAAGAGAGATGTGTGGAAATAAAAAGAGCGTGGTTGAGAGAGCAGAAGAGGGTGTTTTGAAATGGTTTGGGCACATGGAGAGAATGAGTGAGGAAAGATTGACCAAGAGGATATACTAATATCTAATATCTAACCGTGATCTTGATTTATACAGTTTAAGCTTGTGCCCTCAGGTGGTGGAGTCATCACGGTTGTATAGAACTGGACACATTTTCATCATATTTTCCGGTTAGTTTCTTGTACATCTTGATCATACCACCTCTAGATCGTCTATATGCCAGTGTTGGAAGGTTTAATTTCTTGAGTCGTTCTTCATATGAAAATGTTGACAGCCCTGGTACTTCTTTGGTTGCTCTTCTCTGGACATTTTCTATATCTTTAATGTGTTTCTTTAGATGTGGACACCTCACTTGGTTGGTATACTGTTGGTATGCTGTTTATTTATTTATTTATTTTGCTTTGTCACTGTCTCCTGCGTTAGCGAGGTAGCGCAAGGAAACAGACGAAAGAAATGGCCCAACCCACCCACATACACATGTATATACATACACGTCCACACACGCACATATATATACCTATACATCTCAACATATACATATATATACACACACACAGACATATACATATATCCACATGTACATAATTCATGCTGTCTGCCTTTATTCATTCCCATTGCCACCCTGCCACACATGAAATAACAACCCTCTCCCCCCTCGTGTGCACGAGGTAGTACCAGGAAAAGACAACAAAGGCCACATTCGTTCACACTCAGTCTCTAGCTGTCATGTAATAATGCACCGAAACCACAGCTCCCTTACCACATCCAGGCCCCACAGAACTTTCCATGGTTTACCCCAGACGCTTCAGATTCCCTGGTGCAATCCATTGACAGCATGTTGACCCCGGTATACCACATCGTTCCAATTCACTCTATTCCTTGCACGCCTTTCACCCTTCTGCATGTTCAGGCCCTGATCACTCAAAATCTTTTTCACTCTGTCTCTCCACCTCCAATTTGGTCTCCCACTTCTTGTTGCCTCCACCTCTGACACATATATCCTCTCTCTCATTCTCTCCATGTGACCAAACCATTTCAAAACACCCTCTTCTGCTCTCTCAACCACACTCTTTTTATCACCACACACCTCTCTTACCCTATTATTACTTACTCGATCAAACCACCTCACACCACCTGTTGTCCTCAAACATCTCATTTCCAGCACATCCACCCTCCTGCGCACAACTCTATCCATAGCCCACGCCTCGCAACCATATAACATTGTTGGAACCACTGTTCCTTCAGTCATGCCCATTTTTGCATTCCAAGATAATGTTCTCGACTTCCACACATTCTTCAACGCTCCCAGAACTTTGCCCCCTCTCCCACCTTATGATTCACTTCCGCTCCCATGGTTCCATCTGCTGCCAAAACCACTCCCAGATATCTGAAACACTTCACTTCCTCCATTTTTTCTCCATTCAAACTTACCTCCCAGTTGACTTGACCCACAACCCTACTGTACCTAATAACCTTGCTCTTATTCACATTTACTCTCAGCTTTCTTCTTTCACACACTTTACCAAACTCAGTCACCAGCTTCTGCAGTTTCTCACATGAATCAGCCACCAGCACTGATACAGCAAACAACAACTGACTCACTTCTCGAGCTCTTTCATCCACATCAGACTTCATACTTGCCCCTCTTTCCAAAACTGTTGCATTCGCCTCCTTAACAACTCCATCCATAAACAAATTAACCATGGAGACATCACACACCCCTGCCGCAAACCTACATTCACTGAGAACCAATCACTTTCCTCTCTTCCTACATTTACACATGCCTTACATCCTCGATAAAATCTTTTCACTGCTTCAAACAACTTGCCCCCACACCATATATTCTTAATACCTTCCACAGAGCATCTCTATCAACTCTTATCATATTCCTTCTCCAGATCCATAAATTCTACATACAAATCCATTTGCTTTTCGAAGTATTTCTCACATACATTCTTCAAAGCAAACACCTGATCCACACATCCTCTACCACTTCTGAAACCACATTGCTCTTCCCCAATCTGATGCTCTGTAAATGCCTTCACCCTCTCGATCAATACCCTCCCATATAATTTCCCAGGAACACTCGACAGACTTATACCTCTGTAATTTGAGCACTCACTCTTATCCCCTTTGCCTTTGTACAGTGGCACTATGCAAGCATTCCGCCAATCCTCAGGCACCTCCCCATGAGTCATACACACATTGAATAGCCTTACCAACCAGTCAACAATACAGTCACCCCCTTTTTTAATAAATCCGACTGCAATACCATCCAAACCTGCTGCCTTGCCAGCTTTCATCTTCTTCAAACCTTTTACTACCTCCTCTCTGTTTACTAAATCATTTTCCCCAACCGTCTCACTTTGCACGCCACCTTGACCAAAACACCCTATATCTGCCACTCTATCATCAAACACATTCAAAAACCATCAAAATACTCACTCCATCTCCTCACATCACCACTACTTGTTATCACCTCCCCATTAGTCCCCTTCACTGAAGCTCCCATTTGTTCCCTTGTCTTACGCACTTTATTTACCTCCTTCCAAAACATCTTTTTATTCTCCCTAAAATTTAATGATACTTTCTCACCCCAACTCTCATTTGCCCTCTTTTTCACCTCTTGCACCTTTCTCTTGACCTCCTGTCTCTTTCTTTTATACATCTCCCACTCATTTGCATTATTTCCCTGCAAAAATCATCCAAATGCCTCTCTCTTCTCTTTCACTAATACTCTAACTTCTTCATCCCACCACTCACTACCCTTTCTAATCTGCCCACCTCCCACTCTTCTCATGCCACAAGCATCTTTTGCGCAAGCCGTCACTGCTTCCCTAAATACATCCCATTCCTCCCCCACTCCCCTTACGTCCTTTGTTCTCACCTTTTTCCATTATGTACTCAGTCTCTCTTGGTACTTCCTCACACAAGTCTCCTTCCCAAGCTCACTTACTCTCACCACCCTCTTCACCCCAACATTCACTCTTCTTTTCTGAAAACCTCTACAAATCTTCACCTTCGCCTCCACAAGGTAATGATCAGACATCCCTCCAGTTGCACCTCTCAGCACATTAACATTCAAAAGTCTCTCTTTCGTGAGCCTATCAATTAACACGTAATCCAATAACGCTCTCTGGCCATATCTCCTACTTACATACGTATACTTATGTATATCTCTTTTTAAACCAGGTATTCCCAATCACCAGTCCTTTTTCAGCACATAAATCTACAAGCTCTTCACCATTTCCATTTACAACACTGAACACGCCATGTACACCAATTATTCCCTCAACTGCCACATTACTCACCTTTGCATTCAAATCACCCATCACTATAACCCGGTCTCATGCATCAAAACTACTAACACACTCACTCAGCTGCTCCCAAAACACTTGCCTCTCATGATCTTTCTTCTCATGCCCAGGTGCATATGCACCAATAATTGCCCATCTCTCTCCATCCACTTTCAGTTTTACCCATATCAATGTAGAGTTTACTTTCTTACACTCTATCACATACTCCCACCACTCCTGTTTCAGGAGTAGTGCTACTCCTTCCCTTGCTCTTGTCCTCTCACTAACCCCTGACTTTACTCCCAAGACATTCCCAAACCACTCTTCCCCTTCACCCTTGAGCTTCGTTTCACTCAGAGCCAAAACATCCAGTTTCCTTTCCTCAAACATACTATCTATCTCTCCTTTTTTCTCATCTTGGTTACATCCACACACATTTAGACACCCCAATCTGAGCCGTCGATGAGGATGAGCACTCCCCTCATGACTCCTTCTTCTCTATCCCCTTTTAGAAATTTAAAATACAAGGAGGCGAGGGTTTCCAGCCACCTGCTCCTGTCCCCTTTAGTCACCTTCTACGACACGTGAGGAATGCATGGGAAGTAATCTTTCTCCCCTATCCCCAGGTATGCTGTTTATAGTAGTTTAAAGGTTTTACAATCCAAGTATTCCATTGTTTTTCTTAGTACCACCCATGATTGAGTTTTCCTTGTTGATCTTATCTGACCTGTTATTCAAATGACAGTTTGGTGTTGATAGTCACTCCAATAGCCTTCTCTGTTTCTGCATGCTCCATGAGTGGTAAACTTTCCCTTAGATTGTACGCTTTCCATTCTTCTTTCAATTTTCCAATTCTCATAACCTTATATTTCTCTAAGTGGAAGTATAGAAGCTATTTTTCGGACCATTCTTATAGTGCATATATGTCTTTCTGTAAGTTGTCACAATCACTTTCCTGAAATATACCTCTAAATGCTTTGATATCATCTGCTATTAGGTAGGTATTAGTACCTGATCTGGTGACTTCTGGCCTGTCATTAATGTATAGTACAAACAGAATGGGACCCAGAACTAATTCTTGAGGTATTCCTTTCAAGACTTCTTTCCATTCTGATTTTTTTCTATTTGCTATTACATGCTGTTTCTGTCCAAGCAAAAAAGATCTTATCCATATGCTGTACTGACCAGTTATTTGGTATTTTTCTAGTTTGTATAGTAACCATAGGTATGGGATTTTGTCAAATGCTTTCGTGAAATCACAATATATTGCATCCACACAACCCCCTCTGTCCAATATCTTTTTCCATTTGTCTAGAGCTTGTAGATGTTGTAGCACTATAGAATGACCACTTATAAAGCCAAACTGATTCTTACCAGATAACGTATATCTTTTCATGTGCTTGATTATTTGTTCTCTCACTGTACAAATGTCTGTGGCAGACTGTAGGTCTAACCTCCATTAAGAGCGTTTTTCTCTGGTTTTATCATCTCTAATGCCAATTATTAGCCCATTCATTCGCAACTTATCATGCATACAGTCACAGAACCCACAGGATTTTGCCATATTCCTGAGAGCAGCCACCTATTTCTCAATGCTTTCTTCTAACCCTTGCTCACATCTGTTGAATTGGAACCTCCGAAAAATTGTTTCTGTTTGCCAACTATTGCCTTTTCAGATTTGTTGGTAACTTCATCTAGTACATGTCTACTTTCACTTATAGAGAATCATAAGCTTTTCACAGTGCGAAGCCCATCAATGCCTATGCAACTTTCAGAAAGTTTAGATTTATGCAACTCAGATCTCTGATCCATCCCTGACAGTCCCTGATAATTCCTGAAGAGTTAAATCCACAAATACCAATCCTCAGCCAAACTGGACAATTATAAATCTAAGGTTGTAGGTGGAGAAACATTACCACTGGGTATTTTCACTGTGGTAACATGCTGTGGTGCTGTGGAATGCACATGACCTCATGATCCTGGTGCACCACAGCTGCAGCCACTGCTCAAGATGTCCCCAAGCACTTTCTCTTCCTCATAAACACTATCCTTGGAATTCATGTCAACTGTTGGCCACACATGATGATGCGAGAGTAACAGCAGGTAGGTCATAGACAGTCAGGCCGTGGCACCATCACTGCCGACGTAGATGGGAGTCTTTCACTTGAATCTCGATATAGCACCAGAACAGATCAGCACACCTCTATAGTTGTCACTGGCATGCGTGCTTCCCCTCTGCTGCCACCATATTACAATATCTATGCCTCGTGTCTGGTCATTATGACCAAGCAAGATGAATCAAAGAGGAGACAGTCCTCTACATCTTGTATTCTCACTCCAGTCTAACAGCGATAACATAAAGCTCCTCATGTGGCCAAACTCAGCATTAAAGCAAAACAACATAGCTTTAGGTAAACACAACTAAAATGAATATTGATATTGTTACAGGCTGTGAAAGATCTCTAAATCCTTTTTGATTCTGCAGTTTCATCTGCCTTGAAGTGTGATATTAGAACATCAATATTCAGCTCTTGGAAGAATTATTGCCTCAAACAGTGTTATCATTGGTTTTTCTTCATCTGTCTTGAAAGTCCACAGAATCTAGCTCTCTATCCATGCTACCTTACCAGAGTGACTCACAATGGCTTCTCTAAAACATTTAAACTTTGCAGTGGAGTTCCCGAAGGAGCAATGCTTTCCCTGTACCTCTTCCTTCTCTTCTTACACAAACTTTCAGTACAGGCAAACCTCAGCATCATAGTGACATCACAATACACTGACATCACAGTAACTTCATCAGACATGCAGCACTTCATTACACATTTGGAACAATAGCTAACCAAGAATGAAGTGCCAACATTACAGAAATCTTTGATCACTCTTTTAATCCCAGACAGACATGAGTACAGATCATACCCTCCAGTGATGTTGAATGGACATTCACTCCCACTGAACAAAACGCTATCCATTACATTACATGTGACACTTACGACATTTACTTCCCACGTCAGTAACATCAACTCAGAAGCACCACCCAAACTAAAATTCCCTCAGAACACTAATTTTCATCAGATTTGGACAGGTAAAAGAATTACTCAGCATCCTCTACAAACAAATTATCTGCTTCACTTTATGACTTACCTGCCTGGTCTTCCTCCCTTTCAAAAGCAAATGTAACAAAGATGCAAACCACCTAAAATAGGGCATTCAGAAAGCATTGTCTGCAAGGCAACTACAATAACACAACACAATGAAACAAGATCCTCCCAATACAGTTTCACCTCAACATGCTCCGTGCTCAATTCTATGCAACAGCACTAAACCCCTCCCACCCAAACCACTCTATAACTAACCATCAACCCCTCAAGTAGAAATAAAAAGCTGACCCTTGTCTCACTTTTCAGTAACCTCAACTCTTAGATCCCCTCACCACCCTAGAAATATAATATTAAGAAAACATACACACTGAAATAACCCAAAAAGTACCAAGCAGCTGACCTTCCAGCTCAGTCTTAAAATCCAGCTCACTAGACATACATCAGAAACCTTCCCAACTCCCCAGACAGACATGAATCACACTCTCCCATAAGACCTTTCATACCTATGATAGATGCACATGTCACGACACTTCATGGCTTATTGCCTTGACCAGTGGGCATATGCTGAGTGCTACAGGAGACTCATAAAGATAGAAGGTACTATTGGGGCAGGAAATTAGTAAGGTACCATATATTTACATTTCAGGGTTGCTTTCAGAAAATGAAAGTCTCAGGAAAATGAACATTCAGTGACCAAGTCATACACATGTCAGATTATTGATGGGAGAGTTCAGAATATGACTGTCAGTATTAGGCATCTTGTGATGACTCAGTGTCCCCTACTTAAATCATCATATGATTCCCAGTATTTAAGGGTTAAATGAGGTAGTGTTATTCATTATTGTTCTCAAAATTATAATGTACTAAATCATGGCACACAACTATTATTGTATCTCATGTACTGCACTAGCACTGCAGAACAAAATCACCCAATATCCAAAGCTGATATTGATGTGGAGCTAAACTAAACATATGTATTGATTAATTGATCTCAAGTATCCCTTGACCTTCATAGACCTCCTCACTACAGCTTTATTGATCATCATAGAATACAGAATGCTTATATAGTCACTTATTCATACTGCAGCATAAACAGTGCATTTATATCATTTCTGTAAAGTTCCATAAATAATGAGTTGAAAGTGCTGAACTGGAATTTGCCAGAAGAATTTGTTATTATAAAGGACAAAATGGATATTGCTCTGTGAATCATGATCAGAAGGGTCTTCCATAAATATTTAAGTTAATTCAGGTTATATTAGGTTTTGTTATGAAAGAATATCTTGATTGTATGGGATATTCTGCAGTTTCTTTCCTCAGACATACTACCTGTTTCCTTTAGATTAAGAATGACTTGAGTAGAGCATTAATCTTTTATTGACTGTGATTGGAGCATTAATCTTATTTCAGTAAAAATAAAAAATAGACACCATAGTGGAAAGGATTCTGAAGCTCAGAGCTTATCTGGGATTGAAGAAATAAAAGTCAACGAAACAAGCTTAGGATATCAAGAAAACATGAAAAACTCGTGTTAATACTCTTACTAGCTGATTTTTTACCCTAATTTTTATTTAATTGAAAAGTAAGTGTAGTTGCTTTGTATTGTGTACATTTGCATGGATGCAAAAGGAGGATTCCATTGATGAATGTCATGCTATTGCATATTTTGGAGAAGCAAAAAAAATAAAATTTTTAGATTTTATTTATAACGTTGAAATTTAAGATTAATCTTTGTTGCTAGGTGGAATTATATAAGATTTGCATAATTTTCTATTGATTTATACAGTTGTTTTGGCTACCATCATGTTAGTTTTCTTTGATCTTTATTACTATGTATTTGTTTTGGTACACAGACCACTTCCATTAGTAAACCATGCGTTCTCACGAAGCAGACCCTTTGCAAACTTCCTTTTTTATATCACTGTCTCAGATAGAATTTTTGATATTTCAAAATAGAAAGAAAGAAATTTTTCTTGTAAAACTAAAGGAAATAAAACATAAGAAAAACAATGTTTCATGCCCACCATATCATCCAAGAATGAGTGTTAAAAGAACCAGGTTGTCCGCATAATATCCCATTGACTGGTAGAACAGCAAGGTAAGAAGATGACAGATAGCACCATTCAGTTCCCAAATGAGCTTTTGTGTAAGCATATGATTAGGTATTTTGAGGAAAAGAGAAAGAGTATTCAGGTTGTTTATAGCAATTATTACATTCGGTCATTTATACACTAATGTTAATTTTCACTAAGATATTGTACTTGTGATTGACTTGCTACTAAGAAAGTGTTTTTATTACTTTTTATTTATATATTTTCAGCTATAAAAAAAAACAACATATGCATGAGTAATTTCATTAGCATGTTTCACACTAGTCCTGTAAATCTTGCAATGATATCAATGTATATTCCTATAAGTACATTGATTATATTTTGTATACCCTTTTAGTGGTTTGCTAGAATATGATATTTTTTAAAACGTAAGTTCGAATGTAAAACATCTTTGCATTCAGCACACCAAAGGCATGTGTCTTATGCTTTACAGGATGTTTCATGTTATGCTTGCATACTTGGCATGCACACTGTACTTTTTTTTTAAAGTTTTGTGGGAAATTTTGCACACCAATTCTTACTGGGGTTTATATAGAGCTCCGTGCACTCCAGTTAGATGAGCTTTTTCCTTACAGTATTTGTTCAAAGTTCATGGAAATGAGGAGCAAAGAGAAATTCTTACCCTTTCCCTATTTGCTCGTCACTAAATACTGTAAATATTATATGCACTTAGAATAGTGACATCCAAAATGTGAAAGCAGTTCTTGATATTCCATTACACTTTTGCACTTTGTTTTAACTACCAATGTGGATATCAGATTTATTAATCAATCTCATGTTCTGATTCTAGGCACATACTATTTGTGGTTTCATGATTGGTTATCAGCTCGAGGATCATGTCATCTTGTGGGCAGATATTTATTTTCACATTTGTTTGACAGCTTGTGCACTTCTCTTTTGTCATGCCAATTCACTCATATCAACTTACTTGTGACAAAAGTTTGGTGTTTCCCTCTGCAGTGCTGAAAAGCATGGTACAGCTTGTACGTCTTTGATCCGGTGCTCTGTGGTCCGGTAACTCCCATAGTCCGGGACATTTTGAATCTGCCGCCATTAGTTTGTGGGCATGCCAGCAGGATGGTGCTATTAGCAGTGCTAAGGTGCCAAAATCTGTTTACACTGTAGCCAAGGTGATTAACAGTCCTGTTAATTTCTTGTATTCAGTCCTTTGCTGAAGATGAAATCCAGGAAGGTTTAAAGTTTTGGAAAACTTTTAAAGGAGCCAGGAGTACAGAATTAGACAGTGCACTTATAAAGTGGTTTAAGCTCCCACATAATGAAGGTGTAAGCATTTCTGGGGATATGCTTATTGAGCAGGACAAAGTTTTTCATAGAGAACTAGAGCTAGACTGTGACTGTGAATATTTGCAAGGTTGGTTACACAAGTTTAAGTGGTGACGTGGAATTTCAGTACATAGTGTATGCCTTAAAAAGCAGAGTGCTGACACAGAAGCTTGTAGTGTTGACACAGAAGCTTGTAGTGTAAGTTCATATTAAAAGAATTTATCAAAACTCCAAATCTCTATTAAACAACTGACAGCAATATGTACAGGGCGAGAGAAAGTGTACAAGCCGGCTGCCTTGACAATAACAATAAAGTGACAATAGTTGACAATAAGTTGACCAAAGATAATTGCCAGCCTATGGTCATTTGTTACATTAACTTCCTGTCACAAAGCTGCGACAAAGTTCATGGATGAATTTGCTTAGCAAATGGCAGCAAAAACAGCCCCAGAACAAGTGTGTAATGCTGATGAATCTGGTGTCATATGCTATGAAAAACTTTTGCCTAAGATATTGAGGAATTTCTGTCTTGGGGTTCCTCTGATGTAACAATAAAAGCCTTGTTTGGAAGCATTAATGGTTGTATTATTTCCTGTTTTAAGCTTTGCTTTAACTTTGATAACACAGCAATATGTATGTGGAATGAGCTGGCAAGACTATGGGTCAGGCATATGCTTACATAGGAGTTCCCTTAGAGGTCAAGTTCTGTTTTCCGGCATTTTCTTTGGTCCAGCAATGGCCAGGTCCCAAGATTGCCAAGAGTACTCCTCTTAATCACTTTTTCTTTTTAACAGTTATTGCCAGTTAACTCAGACAGTTTATGGTCTGTAACAGTAGATACCAGATGACATCACTTCATTGTGGTGTTGGGATTTAAGTAACTTAGTTAAGTACTGGCACCTGACGAGGTGGATTGTCTCCACGTAACATAGTGCCATATGTATAGAAAAATTACTTGTTCAATAGAATTATATGAACTACTGAAGTGCGATTACACCTTCACACACACACACACACACACACACACACACTTATTTATATCTTATTTATGATACTAAATCACCATCTCCTGCGTCATTGAGTTAGTGCAAGGAAACAGAGGAGTGGCCCAATCCACCCACATACTCATGTATATACATAAACACCCATACACACACATATACATACACAGACATATACATACATACACATGTACATATTTGTACTTGATGCCTTCTTTCATTCCTGTCATCACCCCACCACACATGAAATAGCACCCCCCCCCCTCTCCCCTCCAGCGAGGTAGTGCTAGGAAAAGACAAAAAAGGCCACATTCATTCACACCTAGTCTCTATCTGTCATGTGTAATGCACTGAAACCATACCTCCCTTTCCACATATCTGGTTTACCCCAGACACTTCACATACCCTGGTACAATCCATTCACAGCATGTTGACCCCAGTATATCACATCGTTCCAATTCACTCTATTCCTTGCACGCCTTTCACCCTCCTGTGTGTTCGTACCTCGATCGCTCAGGATCTTTTTCACTCCATCCTTCCACCTCCAGTTTGATCTCCCACTTCTCCTTGTTCCCTCCACCTCTGACACATATATCTTCTTTGTCAATCTTCCCTCGCTCATTCTCTCCATGTGGCTGAACCATTTCAACACCCCCTCTTCTGCTCTCTCAACCACACTCATTTTATTACCACACATCTCTCTTACCCTTTCATTACTTACTTGATCAAACCATCTCACACCACATAGTCCTCAAACATTTCATTTCACACATTCATTCTCCTCTGCACAACCCATGCCTAGCAACCATATAACATTATTGGAACTGCTGTTCCTTTAAACATACCCGTTCTCGCCTTCCACACATTCTTCATCGCTCCCAGAACCTTTGCCCCCTCCCCACCCTTTGACTCACTTCCACTTCCATGGTTCCATCTGCTGCTAAGTCCACTCCCAGATATCTAAAAAGGTTGAGGAATACATCTGTACATTATTATTTATTGCCAACATCTTTTCTTGGCAGGATACTGAAAACAGTAATCTCCTGTTGTCAGACTCATTTTATTTTGATGTTTTCAATAACTTACATACTATGCAAATGAGAGCAGTCTGTAGTTTAGTGCATTTTCTTGGTCTTTTTTCTCACAGATGGGTATTTCATTTTTCCCTTCACCACTGCCTTAGCACTTTACCTTTCTCCAGGAACATCATTAAGAGCATTTTAATTAGTCAAGTGCATCTGCACAAATGGAAATATTTTATCAGTTCCATGATCCTAATGTCGGTCAAGACCCTGTAGTATTCTATCTTTTCTAGGTACTTGAACATTTAGACCTCTTTCCCATTGTTCCACATTATTGTTAGGACTGTGATATCTTTTACTATGAAAACACTTTTGAATATGTTGTTTAGTTCCTTGCATATCTTTTCACCATTCATTACAGCTCTTCTTTTTGAGTCCATTTGCCTTGTTAGCTTCTCATTAACTGAATATTTGGTTTGAAAATTTTTCAAAAAGTTTTGGATTTTGCTTGCCTTGTCCACAATATTTTCCTACTTCCACCTTATCCTCCTGTAGTCATTTCTTACTCTCTAGTACTTTTCATTTGCAAGCTGCATGAGGTGCTGCCACTATCTTTACAGCAGCATGTCACTAAGCTTTCTACTTTTTGACATCTCTCATTGAAACACTCCTTGTTTTATACCCCTCACTGTATTTGAGGTTGAAGGTACTCATTTTCCTACCCCTTCCTTTAAATTTCACAGAACCTTACACCACAGTGCCCTGGTTCCTGGTTGTTGAACTCCATTTCCCATTTTATGTTACCAAAGAAATTATTGAACTCTATAATTTCTTCCCCTTTGAGGAAGTTCCAGGAGGGTACAGGCATCAGAGATGTAGATAGATAGATAGATAGATTATAATTTCCACAACTGTATCTGTGATGAAGGTTTCATCATTACTCTTTATGTCCTCATTTACCAGTTGGTCTGTCGCATGTGATGTAATTAATATCCATGTATGAAGATTCCTCTGATCCTGGTTTACTAAGTGACATGATGGTATCATTTCCTGTGATCCTGGTGTGTTCAATGACATGATGGTATCAGTTCCTCTGATCCTGGTGTACTTGGTGACATGGTGGTATCAGCTACTCTGATACTGGTACCCATACATCTCAATGTACACATATATATACACACACAGACACATGCATATATACACATGCACACAATTCACACTGTCTGCCTTTATTCATTCCCATCGCCACCTCGCCACACGTGGAATAACAATCCCCTTCCCCCCTCATATGTGCGAGGTAGCGCTAGGAAAAGACAACAAAGGCCCCATTCGTTCACACTCAGTCTCTAGCTGTCATGCAATAATGCCCGAAACCACAGCTCCCTTTCCGCATCCAGGCCCCACAGAACTTTCCATGGTTTACCCCAGACACTTCACATGCCCTGATTCAATCCACTGACAGCACGTCGACCCTGGTATACCGCATCGATCCAATTCACTCTATTCCTTGCCCGCCTTTCACCCTCCTGCATGTTGAGGCCCTGATCACTCAAAATCTTTTTCACTCCATCTTTCCACCTCCAATATGGTCCCCCACTTCTCCTCGTTCCCTCCACCTCCGACACATAAATCCTCTTGGTCAATCTTTCCTCACTCATTCTCTCCATGTGTCCAAACCATTTCAAAACACCCTCTTCTTCTCTCTCAACCACGCTCTTTTTTATTTCCACTCATCTCTCTTACCCTTACATTACTTACTCGATCAAACCACCTCACACCATACATTGTCCTCAAACATCTCATTTCCAGCACATCCACCCTCCTGCGCACAACTCTATCCATAGCCCATGCCTCGCAAACATACAACATTGTTGGAACCACTATTCCTTCAAACATACCCATTTTTGCTTTCGGGGATAATGTTCTCGACTTCCACACATTCTTCAAGGCTCCCAGGATTTTCGCCCCCTCCCCCACCTTATGATTCACTTCCGCTTCCATGGTTCCATCCGCTGTCAGATCCACTCCCAGATATCTAAAACACTTTACTTCCTCCAGTTTTGCTCCATTCAAACTTACCTCCCAATTGACTTGACCCTCTACCCTACTGTACCTAATAACCTTACTCTTATTCACATTTACTCTTAACTTTCTTCTTTCACACACTTTACCAAACTCAGTCACCAGCTTCTGCAGTTTCTCACATGAATCAGCCACCAGTGCTGTATCATCAGCGAACAACAACTGACTCACTTCCCAAGCTCTCTCATCCACAACAGACTTCATACTTGCCCCTCTTTCCAAAACTCTTGCATTCACCTCCCTAACAACCCCATCCATAAACAAATTAAAGAACCAAGGAGACATCACACACCCCTGCCGCAAACCTACATTCACTGAGAACCAATCACTTTCCTCTCTTCCTACACGTACACATGCCTTACATCCTCGATAAAAACTTTTCACTGCTTCTAACAACTTGCCTCCCACACCATATATTCTTAATACCTTCCACAGAGCATCTTTATCAACTCTATCATATGCCTTCTCCAGATCCATAAATGCTACATACAAATCCATTTGCTTTTCTAAGTATTTCTCACATACACTCTTCAAAGCAAACACCTGATCCACACATCCTCTACCACTTCTGAAACCACACTGCTCTTCCCCAATCTGATGCTCTGTACATGCCTTCACCCTCTCAATCAATACCCTCCCATATAATTTCCCAGGAATACTCAACAAACTTACACCTCTGTAATTTGAGCACTCACCTTTGTCCCCTTTGCCTTTGTACAATGGCAGTATGCACACACTCCACCAATCCTCAGGCACCTCACCATGAATCATGCATACATTAAATAACCTTACCAACCAGTCAACAATACAGTCACCCCCTTTTTTAATAAATTCCACTGCAATACCATCCAAACCTGCTGCCTTGCCGTCTTTCATCTTCCGCAAAGCTTTTACTACCTCTTCTCTGTTTACCAAATCATTTTCCCTAACCCTCTCACTTTGCACACCTCCTCGACCAAAACACCCTATATCTGCCACTCTATCATCAAACACATTCAACAAACCTTCAAAATACTCACTCCATCTCCTCACATCACCACTACTTGTTATCACCTTCCCATTAGCCCCTTCACTGAAGTTCCCATTTGCTCCCTTGTCTTCCGCACTTTATTTATCTCCTTGCAGAACATCTTTTTATTCTCCCTAAAATTTAATGATACTCTCTCACCCCAACTCTCATTTGCCTTCTTTTTCACCTCCTGCACCTTTCTCTTGACCTCCTGTCTCTTTCTTTTATACATCTTCCACTCAATTGCATTTTTTCCCTGCAAAAATTGTCCAAATGCCTCTCTCTTCTCTTTCACTAATCTTACTTCTTCATCCCACCACTCACTACCCTTTCTAATCAACCCACCTCCCACGCTTCTCATCCCACAAGCATCTTTTGCGCAAGCCATCACTGCTTCCCTAAATACATCCCATTCCTCCCCCACTCCCCTTACCTCCTTTGTTCTCATCTTTTTCCATTCTGTACTCAGTCTCTCCTGGTACTTCCTCACACAAGTCTCCTTCCCAAGCTCACTTACTCTCCCCACCCTCTTCACCCCAACATTCACTCTTTTTTTCTGAAAACCCCTACAAATCTTCACCTTCGCCTCCACAAGATAATGATCAGACATCCCTACAATTGCACCTCTCAGCACATTAACATCCAAAAGTCTCTCTCGCACGCCAGTCAATTAACACGTAATCCAATAACGCTCTCTGGCCATCTCTCCTACTTTTATATGTGTACTTATGTATATCTCGCTTTTTAAACCAGGTATTTCCAATCACCAGTCCTTTTTCAGCACATAAATCTACAAGCTCTTCACCATTTCCATTTACAAGACTGAACACCCCATGTATACCAATTATTCCCTCAACTGCCACATTTCTCACCTTTGCATTCAAATCACCCATCACTATAACCTGGTCTTGTGCATCAAAACCACTAACACACTCATTCAGCTGCCCCCAAAACACTTGCCTCTCATGATCTTTCTTCTCATGCCCAGGTGCATATGCACCAATAATCACCCATCTCTCTCCATCAACTTTCAGTTTTACCCATATTAATCTAGAATTAACTTTCTTACATTCTATCACATACTCCCACAACTCCTGTTTCAGGAGTAGTGCTACCCCTTCCCTTGCTCTTGTCCTCTCACTAACCCCTGACTTTACTCCCAAGACATTCCCAAACCACTCTTCCCCTTTACCCTTGAGCTTCGTTTCACTCAGAGCCAAAACATCCAGTTTCCTTTCCTCGAACATACTACCTATCTCTCCTTTTTTCTCATCTTGGTTACATCCACACATATTTAGACACCCCAATCTGAGCTTACGAGGAGGATGAGCACTCCCCGCGTGACTCTTCTTCTGTTTCCCATTTTAGTAAGTTAGAATGCAAGGAGGGGAGGATATGTATTTATATATATATATATATATATATATATATATATATATATATATATATATATATATATATATATATGATAGAGTTGATAGAGATGCTCTGTGGAAGGTATTAAGAATATATGGTGTGGGAGGCAAGTTGTTAGAAGCAGTGAAAAGTTTTTATCGAGGATGTAAGGCATGTGTACGTGTAGGAAGACAGGAAAGTGATTGGTTCTCAGTGAATGTAGGTTTGCGGCAGGGGTGTGTGATGTCTCCATGGTTGTTTAATTTGTTTATGGATGGGGTTGTTAGGGAGGTGAATGCAAGAGTTTTGGAAAGAGGGGCAAGTATGAAATCTGTTGTGGATGAGAGAGCTTGGGAAGTGAGTCAGTTGTTGTTCGCTGATGATACAGCACTGGTGGCTGATTCATGTGAGAAACTGCAGAAGCTGGTGACTGAGTCTGGTAAAGTGTGTGAAAGAAGAAAGTTAAGAGTAAATGTGAATAAGAGCAAGGTTATTAGGTACAGTAGGGTTGAGGGTCAAGTCAATTGGGAGGTGAGTTTGAATAGAGAAAAACTGGAGGAAGTAAAGTGTTTTAGATATCTGGGAGTGGATCTGGCAGCGGATGGAACCATGGAAGCGGAAGTGGATCATAGGATGGGGGAGGGGGCGAAAATTCTGGGAGCCTTGAAGAATGCGTGGAAGTCGAGAACATTATCTTGGAAAGCAAAAATGGGTATGTTTGAAGGAATAGTGGTTCCAACAATGTTGTATGGTTGCGAGGCGTGGGCTATGGATAGAGTTGTGCGCAGGAGGATGGATGTGCTGGAAATGAGATGTTTGAGGACAGTGTGTGGTGTGAGGTGGTTTGATCGAGTAAGTAACGTAAGGGTAAGAGAGATGTGTGGAAATAAAAAGAGCGTGGTTGAGAGAGCAGAAGAGGGTGTTTTGAAATGGTTTGGTCACATGGAGAGAATGAGTGAGGAAAGATTGACCAAGAGGATATATGTGTCGAAGGTGGAGGGAACAAGGAGAAGAGGGAGACCAAATTGGAGGTGGAAAGATGGAATGAAAAAGATTTTGTGTGATCGGGGCCTGAACATGCAGGAGTGTGAAAGGAGGGCAAGGAATAGAGTGAATTGGAGCGATGTGGTATACCGGGGTTGACGTGCTGTCAGTGGATTGAATCAGGGCATGTGAAGCGTCTGGGGTAAACCATGGAACGCTGTGTAGGTATGTATATTTGCGTGTGTGGATGTATGTATATACATGGGGGTGGGTTGGGCCATTTCTTTCGTCTGTTTCCTTGCGCTACCTCGCAAACGCGGGAGACAGCGACAAAAAAAATATATATAAATATATATATATATATATATATATATATATATATATATATATATATATATATATATATATATATATATATATACATATATATATATATATAAGAATATATGGTGTGGGAGGCAAGTTGTTAGAAGCAGTGAAAAGTTTTTATCGAGGATGTAAGGCATGTATACGTGTAGGAAGAGAGGAAAGTGATTGGTTCTCAGTGAATGTAGGTTTGTGGCAGGGGTGTCTGATGTCTCCATGGTTGTTTAATTTGTTTATGGATGGGGTTGTTAGGGAGGTGAATGCAAGAGTTTTGGAAAGAGTGGCAAGTATGAAGTCTGCTGGGGATGAGAGAGCTTGGGAAGTGAGTCAGTTGTTGTTCGCTGATGATACAGCGCTGGTGGCTGATTCATGTGAGAAACTGCAGAAGCTAGTGACTGAGTTTGGTAAAGTGTGTGAAAGAAGAAAGTTAAGAGTAAATGTGAATAAGAGCAAGGTTATTAGGTACAGTAGGGTTGAGAGTCAAGTCAATTGGGAGGTAAGTTTGAATGGAGAAAAACTGGAGGAAGTAAAGTGTTTTAGATATCTGGCAGTGGATCTGGCAGTGGATGGAACCATGGAAGCGGAAGTGGATCATAGGGTGGGGGAGAGGGCGACAATTCTGGGAGCCTTGAAGAATGTGTGGAAGTCGAGAACATTATCTCGGAAAGCAAAAATGGGTATGTTTGAAGGAATAGTGGTTCCAACAATGTTGTATGGTTGTGAGGCGTGGGCTATGGATAGAGTTGTGCGCAGGGGGATGGATGTGCTGGAAATGAGATGTATGAGGACAATGTGTGGTGTGAGGTGGTTTGATCGAGTAAGTAACGTAAGGGTAAGAGAGATGTGTGGAAATAAAAAGAGCGTGGTTGAGAGAGCAGAAGAGGGTGTTTTGAAATGGTTTGGGCACATGGAGAGAATGAGTGAGGAAAGATTAACCAAGAGGATATATGTGTCGGAGGTGGAGGGAACGAGGAGAAGTGGGAGACCAAATTGGAGGTGGAAAGATGGAGTGAAAAAGATTTTGTGTCATCGGGGCCTGAACATCCAAGAAGGTGAAAGGAGGGCAAGGAATAGAGTGAATTGGATCGATGTTGTATACCGGGGTTGACGTGCTGTCAAATGGATTGAATCAGGGCCTGTGAAGCATCTGGGGTAAACCATGGAAAGCTGTGTAGGTATGTATATTTGCTTGTTTGGACGTATGTATATACATGTGTATGGGGGTGGGCTGGGCCATTTCTTTCGTCTGTTTCCTTGCGCTACCTCGCAAACCCGGAGACAGCGACAAAGCAAAAAAAAAAAAAAAGAAATATATATATTCGCTGTCTCCCGCATTTGAGAGGTAGCGCAAGGAAACAGAAGAAAGAAATGGCCCAACCTACCCCCATACACATGTATATACACACACGTCCACACACGCAAATATACATACCTATACATCTCAATGTACAGACATATTTACATACACAGACACATACATATATACCCATGCACTCAATTCACACTGTCTGCGTTTATTCATTCCCATCGCCACCTGGCCACACATGGGATACCATCCCCCTCCCCCCTCATGTGTGCGAGGTAGCGCTAGGAAAAGATAACAAAAGCCCCATTCATTCACACTCAGTCTCCAGCTGTCATGCAATAATGCCCGAAACCACAGCTCCCTTTCCACATCCAGGCCCCACACAACTTTCCATGGTTTACTCCAGACGCTTCACATGCCCTGATTCAATCCACTGACAGCACGTCAATCCCGGTATACCACATCGATCCAGTTCACTCTATTCCTTGCTCGCCTTTCACCCTCCTGCATGTTCAGGCCCCGATCACTCAAAATCTTTTTCACTCCATCTTTCCACCTCCAATTTGGTCTCCCACTTCTCCTCGTTCCCTCCACCTCCGACACATATATCCTCTTGGTCAATCTGTCCTCACTCATTCTCTCCATGTGCCCAAACCATTTCAAAACACCCTCTTCTGCTCTCTCAACCACGCTCTTTTTATTTCCACACATCTCTCTTAACCTTACATTACTTGCTCGATCAAACCACCTCACACCACACATTGTCCTCAAACATCTCATTTCCAGCACATCTACCCTCCTGCGCACAACTCTATCCATAGCCCATGCCTCGCAACCATACAACATTGTTGGAACCACTATTCCTTCAAACATACCCATTTTTGCTTTCCGAGATAATGTTCTCGACTTCCACACATTCTTCAAGGCTCCCAGGATTTTCGCCCCCTCCCCCACCCTATGATCCACTTCCACTTCCATGGTTCCACCCGCTGCCAGATCCACTCCCAGATATCTAAAACACTTTACTTCCTCCAGTTTTTCTCCATTCAAACTTACCTCCCAGTTGACTTGACCCTCAACCCTACTGTACCTAATAACCTTGCTCTTTTTCACATTTTCTCTTAACTTTCTTCTTCACACACTTTACCAAACTCAGTCACCAGCTTCTGCAGTTTCTCACATGAATCAGCCACCAGCGCTGTATCATCAGCGAACAACTGACTCACTTCCCAAGCTCTCTCATCCCCAACAGACCTCATACTTGCCCCTCTTTCCAAAACTGTTGCATTCACCTCCCTAACAACCCCATCCATAAAGAAATTAAGCAACCAAGGAGACATCACACAACCCTGCCGCAAACCTACATTCACTGAGAACCAATCACTTTCCTCTCTTCCTACACGTACACATGCCTTACATCCTCGATAAAAACTTTTCACTGCTTCTAACAACTTGCTTCCCACACCATATATTCTTAATACCTTCCACAGAGCATCTCTATCAACTCTATCATATGCCTTCTCCAGATCCATAGATGCTACATACAAATCCATTTGCTTTTCTAAGTATTTCTCTCATACATTCTTCAAAGCAAACACCTGATCCACACATCCTCTACCACTTCTGAAACCACACTGCTCTTCCCCAATCTGATGCTCTGTACATGCCTTCACCCTCTCAATCAATACCCTTCCATATAATTTCCCAGGAATACTCAACAAACTTATACCTCTGTAATTTGAGCACTCACTCATATCCCCTTTGCCTTTGTACAATGGCACTATGCACGCATTCCGCCAATCCTCAGGCACCTCACCATGAGTCATACATACATTAAATAACCTTACCAACCAGTCAACAATACAGTCACCCCCTTTTTTAATAAATTCCACTGCAATACCATCCAAACCTGCTGCCTTGCCGGCTTTCATCTTCCGCAAAGCTTATACTACCTCTTCTCTGTTTACCAAATCATATATATATATATATATATATATATATATATATATATATATATATATTTTTTTTTTTTTTTTTTTTTTTTGCTGTCTCCCGCGCTTGCGAGGTAGCGCAAGGAAACAGACGAAAGAAATGGCCCAACCCACCCCCATACACATGTATATACATACGTCCACACACGCAAATATACATACCTACACAGCTTTCCATGGTTTACCCCAGACGCTTCACATGCCCTGATTCAATCCACTGACAGCACGTCAACCACGGTATACCACATCGCTCTAATTCACTCTATTCCTTGCCCTCCTTTCACCCTCCTGCATGTTCAGGCCCCGATCACACAAAATCTTTTTCACTCCATCTTTCCACCTCCAATTTGGTCTCCCTCTTCTCCTCGTTCCCTCCACCTCCGACACATATATCCTCTTGGTCAATCTTTACTCACTCATTCTCTCCATGTGCCCAAACCATTTCAAAACACCCTCTTCTGCTCTCTCAACCACGCTCTTTTTATTTGCACACATCTCTCTTACCCTTACGTTACTTACTCGATCAAACCACCTCACACCACACATTGTCCTCAAACATCTCATTTCCAGCACATCCATCCTCCTGCGTACCACTCTATCCATAGCCCACGCCTTGCAACCATACAACATTGTTGGAACCACTATTCCTTCAAACATACCCATTTTTGCTTTCCGAGATAATGTTCTCGCCTTCCACACATTCTTCAAGGCTCCCAGAATTTTCGCCCCCTCCCCCATCCTATGATCCACTTCCACTTCCATGGTTCCATCCGCTGCCAGATCCACTCCCAGATATCTAAAACACTTTACTTCCTCCAGTTTTTCTCCATTCAAACTCACCTCCCAATTGACTTGACCCTCAACCCTACTGTACCTAATAACCTTGCTCTTATTCACATTTACTCTTAACTTTCTTCTTTCACACACTTTACCAAACTCAGTCACCAGCTTCTGCAGTTTCTCACATGAATCAGCCACCAGCGCTGTATCATCAGCGAACAACAACTGACTCACTTCCCAAGCTCTCTCATCCCCAACAGACTTCATACTTGCCCCTCTTTCCAAAACTCTCGCATTCACCTCCCTAACAACCCCATCCATAAACAAATTAAACAACCATGGAGACATCACACACCCCTGCCGCAAACCTACATTCACTGAGAACCAATCACTTTCCTCTCTTCCTACACGTACACATGCCTTACATCCTCGATAAAAACTTTTCACTGCTTCTAACAACTTGCCTCCCACACCATATATTCTTAATAGCTTCCACAGAGCATCTCTATCAACTCTATCATATGCCTTCTCCAGATCCATAAATGCTACATACAAATCCATTTGCTTTTCTAAGTATTTCTCACATACATTCTTCAAAGCAAACACCTGATCCACACATCCTCTACCACTTCTGAAACCACACTGCTCTTCCCCAATCTGATGCTCTGTACATGCCTTCACCCTCTCAATCAATACCCTCCCATAAAACCTCATTTTAAATTGTAATTGTCAGATATCTTTTAGAGCCTGTATTACGAAATATATAGCCAGGGTTAAGAGGAACATCTGTTTCTTTTCGTAACAGATGTTTCAGGTATATAACAATAACCATCATTAGTGTCGTGTAATATTCAAGAGCATATAAATCGTATGCAATAAAACGTACATTGTTCCAAAACCAGGTAATAATACAAAGCACGAAAAACCTTATATACTGGGAATAAACACAGTACAAAATTGAGCACAAAACTATCCCTGACTGCCTAGTAGCTATACAATGTACATTTATCACCTGCAAAACTAAAAAAAGTACTTACAATACTGTACAAATTTATCTTAGTATGCTCAGCATTCAGTTATTTGCTACACAACTAGACCTCATCCAAAGCACTCCTTAACCTTGCCTTACGCTTTAACTAATTATTCTGAGATCCCCTTTGAGAGACAAAGACAAGGAATAAACATATATACACCAAAATTTATTTTACAAGCACTAAACAGGTGCCATCCCAACACCAGCCCACCAGTCAGATACCACATGCTGAAACTACACCTCCCAGATATCTGTGAGTTATGGTTTCTCGTTCCCATTCTCGACACCACCAGTCACCAACATTACAAATGCTGCTTTACCATATCACAAGACTTTTAATTTCCATGATGCAACTCTTATGCTGGAGACTGAAAAACTCCTTAGTTGCCTTGTGATCACCCCACATACAAGTAGTGTCTGGTGAAAATGCCCAGCCTTCTGAGTGCTGTGGGAGTTCCACAGTAGGTGCTTCAGGTCAGAAGCCAAGGTCTCTCTCCTCTCCTCTCTCTCTCTCTCTCTCTCTCTCTCTCTCTCTCTCTCTCTCTCTCTCTCTCTCTCTCATACTTATTTGTTGTTTCCCATGTCAGCAAGGTAGCCTCAGGAACAGATGAAGAAAAGGTCTCATTTACTCACTTCCATTCTCTGGCTGTCATGTGTGCTGCACCAGGCCTCACAGACCTTTTTATGGTTTTCCCTTGCTGCTTCGTGTCCCTTGGTTCAGTCCGCTGTGCTCTCATTCACTTTACCCCCTGCACTCATTTCATCCTTCTGCATGATTAGGCCCTTGGCTCTCAAAAGCTTTTCACTACCTCCTTCAATCTCCTGTTTGGTCACCTTTTCCTTGTCCACTCCACATCCGACATGTATATGCTCTTTGTCATCCTCTCCTCACTCATTCCCCCCATGTGTCCAAGCCATTTCTGCATACCCTCTTTAGCTTGTCAACCATACTCTCATTAACACACCTCTCTCTTAACCTTTGATTTCTTATTCAACCAACTCTCTTCATACCACATCTGTCCTCATACATTTTGTTTCCAACACATCTACCTTTCTCTGCACCTTCTCATCTGTAGCCATACCTCGCATCCATACAACACTGTTGGAACTACAATACCTTCAAATGTACCCATTTTTGCTCTCCCAGATAACAACCTCTCTTTTCACACATTCCTCAGTGCCCCAGAACCTTAGTCCCCTTAGATTTCCCCCAAATGTTTCATATACCCTGGTTCAGCCTATTGAGAGCACATTAACCCCTGTATATCACATTACTACAGTTCACTCGTATCTAATGCATGCCTTACACCCTCCTTTATGTAGAGACTTTTTACTTTCAAAACATATTTCACTCCATGTTTCCACCTCCTTGGTTCCACCTTTTCCTTGTTTCCTCAAGTTCTGATGTGCATACCCTCTTAGTTATCCTCTCTTCTCTGTATGTCCAAACCAACTATCTCATACATAATCCTCTTGATCAACACTCCTCAAATTACATACTGTCCTCAAACATTTCATTTCCAGTACATCCATTTTCTTTTTACATTTTTATTTAAGGCCTATGCTTCACATCCATACGACACTAACAGGACTGCTTTTCCATTAAATGAACCCTTCTTTTCCCTTGATATTAGTGACCTCTCTATCCATATTCCTCAGTGATCTTTGCCCCCTCACCCACTCTGTGGCTCAGTTCTTCTTTCGCGGTTTCATATACTGTCATATCGTCTCCCAGGTATGTCAAAACACTCCACTTCCTCCTAGTACTCTCCATTCATACTCACATTTCAAATAAGCCATTTGCTCTCAATTTTCTACTTTTCACACGATCTCCCAAGTAGAAAGAGAGGAGAGTGATTGGTTCCCAAGAAATGTCGGTCTGCTGCAGGGATGTGTGATGTCTCCATGGTTGATTGATATATTTATGGATGGGGTGGTTAGGTAAGTAAATGCAAGAGTCTTGGAGAGAGAGGTGAGTATACAGTCTGTTGGGGATGAGAGGGCTTGGGAAGTGAGTCAGTTGTTATTTGCTGATGATACAGCTCTGGTGGCTGATTCGAGTGAGAAACTGCAGAAGTTGGTGACTGAGTTTGGAAAGGTGAGTGAAAGGCAAAAGTTGAGAGTAAATGTGAATAAGAGCAAGGTTATTAGGTTCAGTAGGGTTGAGGGACAAGTTATTTAGGATGTAAGTTTGAATGGAGAAATATTGGAGGAAGTGAAGTGTTTTAGATATCTGGGAGTGGACTTGGCAGCAAATGAAACCATGGAAGTGGAAATGAGTCATAGGATGGAGTAGGGGGAAAGGTTCTAGGAGTGATGAAGACTGTGTGGAAAGAGTGAACGTTATCTCAGAGAGCAAAAATGGGAATGTTTGAATGAGTTGTAATGCCAACAATATTATATAGTTGCAAGGCATGGGCTTTAGATAGGGTTGTACAGAGGACAATATGTGGTGTGAGGTGGTTTGATTAAGTAAGTAACGGAAAGGTAAGAGAGATGTGGTAATAAACAGAGTGTGGTTGAGAGAGCAGGAGAGGGTGTTGAATTGGTTTGGACATATGGAATGAATGAGTGAGGAAAGGTTGACAAAGAGGATATATGTGTCAGATATGAAGGGAACAAGAAGCGGGATACCTAATTGGAGGTGGGAAGATGGAATGAAAAAGATTATGAGTGATTGGGACCTGAATATAAGGAGGGTAAAAGGCATGCATGGAGTAGAGTGAATTGGAAGTAAGGTATGCTGGGGTCCCCATACTGTCAGTGGATGAAATGTGTAGGGTAAACCATGGAAAGGTCTCTGGCCTAGTTGTGGATAGGGAGCTGTGGTTTCAGTGCATTACACATGACACCTTTATCATTGGAGAACAACAGCTGACTCACTTCCTAGACCCTCTCATTCCTAACAGACTGCATACTCACCACTCGCTCCAAAACCCTTGCAGTTACCTCCCTAACCACCCCATTCATAAACAAATTAAACAACTATGGGGACATCACACTCCCCTACCACAGAATGACATTCACTTGGAACCAATCTCTCTCCTCTCTTCCTACTCGTACACATACCTTACATCCTTGGTAAAAACATTTCACTGCTTCTAGCAACTCACCTCCCACACCGTATACTCTTAAAACCTTCTACAAGGCATATCTGTCAACCCTGTCATATACCTTCTCCAGATGCATAAATGCCTCTTAGAAATCCATCTGTTTTTCTAAGTATTTTTCACACATTCTTCAAAGCGAACACCTGATCCACACATCGTTTAACACTTCTGAAACCACAGTGCTCTTCCTAAATCTGTTGCTCTGTACATACTTTCACCCTCCTAATCAAAACCCTCCCATATGATTTCCCAGGAAAACTCAACAAACTTGTGCCTCAGCCATTCCCGTTGCCACCCAGCCACACATGAAATGGCACCCCCATCCCCCGCACGTGCATGAGGTAGTGCTAGGAAAAGACAACAAAAGCCACATTCATTCACACTCAGTCTCTAGCTGTCATGTGTATTGCACTGAAACCACAGCTTCCTTTCCACATCAAGGCCCCACAAAATTTCCATGGTTTAACCCGACACTTCACATACCCTGGTTCAGTCCATTGACAGGATGTCGACCCCGGTATACCACATTGTTCCAATTCACTCTATTCCTTGCATGCCTTTCACCCTCCTGCATGTTCAGGCCCCAATCACTCAAAATCTTTTTCACTCCATCCTTCCACCTCCAGTTTGGTCTCCAACTTCTCCTCCTTCCCTCCACCTCTGACACGTATATCCTCTTTGTCAATCTTTCCTCACTCAATCTCTCCATGTGACCAAACCATTTCAATACACCCTCTTCTGCTCTCTCACCCACACTCTTTTTATTACCACACATCTCTCTTACCCTTCATTGCTTACTCGATCAAACCACCTCACACCACATATTGTCCTCAAACATCTCATTTCTAACACATCCACCCTCCTCCGCACAACCCTATCCATAGCCCATGCCTCGCAACCGTAAAACATTGTTGGAACCACTATCCCTTCAAACATACCTATTTTTGCTTTCCGAGACAATGTTCTTGCCTTCCACACATTGTTAAATGCTCCCAGAACCTTCACCCCCCTCCCCCACCTTGTGACTCACTTCCGCTTCCATGGTTCCATCTGCTGCTAAATCCACTCCCAGATATCCAAAACACTTCACTTCCTCCAGTTTTTCTCCATTCAAACTTGCCTCCCAATTGACTTGTCCCTCTACCCTACTGTACATAATAACCTTGCTCTTATTCACATTTACTCTCAGCTTTCTTCTTTCACACACTTTACCAAACTCAGTCACCAGCTTCTGCAGTTTCTCACCCAAATCGACCACAAGTGCTGTATCATCAGTGAACAACTGACTTGCTTCCCAAGTCCTCTCATCCACAACAGACTGCATACTTGCTCCTCTCTCCAAAACTCACACATTCACCTCCATAACAACCCCATCTATAAACAAATTAAACACCCATGGAGACATCACGCACCCCTGCCGCAAATCTACATTTCACTGCCTCTTGCAACTTGTCTCCCACACCATATACTCTTAATACCTTCCACAGAGCATCTTTAACATCTCCATCATATGCCCACTCCAGATCTATAAATGCTACATATGAATCCATTTGTTTTTCTAAGTGTTTCTCACATACATTCTTCAAAGCAAACACCTGATCCACTCATCCTCTACCACTTCTGAAACCAAACTGCTATTCCCCAATCTGATGCTCTGTACATGCCTTCACACTCTGAATCAATACCCTCCCATATAATTTCCTAGGAATACTCAACAGACTTATACCTCTGTAATTTGAACACTCACCTTTATCTCCTTTGCCTGTGTACAGTGGCACTATGCATGCATTCCGCCAATCCTCAGGTACTTCACCATGAGCCATACATACATTGAATATCCTCACCAACCAATCAACAACACAGTCTTTTTCTCTTTTAATAAATTCCACTGCATTACCATACAAACCTGCTGCCTTGCCGACTCTCATCTTCTGCAAAGCTTTCACTACCTCTTCTCTATTTACCAAACCATTTTATCTGACCCTTTCTCTTCACACACCACCTCGACCAAAACACCCTATATCTGCCACTCTATCATCTAACACGTTTGACAAATCTTCAAAATACTCACTCCATCTCCTTCTCACATCACCACTACTTGTTATTACCTCCCCATTAGCCCCCTTCACCGATGTTCCCATTTGTTCTCTTCTTATACACTTTATTTACCTCCTTCCAAAACATCTCTTTATTCTCCCTAAAATGTAATGATACTCTCTCACCCCAACTCTCATTTGCCCTCTTTTTCACCTCATGCACCTTTCTCTTGACCTCCTGCCTCTTTCTTTTATACATCTCCCAGTCATTTGCACTATTTCCATGCACGAAACGTCCAGGTGCCTCTCTCTTCTCTTTCACTAATTCTCTTACTTCATCCCACCACTCACTATCCTTTCTAATCTGCCCACCTCCCACCTTGCTCATGCCACAAGCATCTTTTGCGCAAACCATCACTGCTTCCCTAAATACATCCCATTCCTCCCCCACTCCCCTTACGTCCTTTGCTCGCACCTTTTTCCATTCTGCATTCAAACCCTCCGGTGCTTCCTCACACAAATCTTCCAAGTTCATTTACAATCACCTCTCTCTTCACCCCAACATTCTCTCTTCTTTTCTGAAAACCTCTACAAATCTTCACCTTCACCTCCATAAGATAATGATCAGACATCCCTCCAGTTGCACCTTATAGCACATTAACATTCAAAAGTCTCTATTTCACACACCTGTCAATTAACACACAATCCAATAACACTCTCTGGCCATCTCTCCTACATACATACGTATACTTATGTATATCTCTCTTTTCAAACCAGGTATTCCCAATCACCAGTACTTTGTCAGCACACAAATCTACAAGCTCTTCACCATTTCCATTTACAATACTGAACATCCCAGTACATAACCCGATCTTGTGCATCAAAACTGTTAACACACGCACTCAGCTGATCCCAAAACACTTGCCTCTCATGATCTTTCTTCTCATGACCAGGTACATAGGCACCAATAATCACCCATCTCTCTCCATCCGCTTTCAGTTTTACCCATATCAATCTAGAGTTTACTTTCTTACACTCTGTCACATACTCCCACAACTCCTTTTTCAGGAGTAGTGCTATTCCTTATTTTGCTCTTGTCCTCTCACCAACCCCTGACTTTACTCCCAAGACATTCCCAAACCACTCTTTCCCTTTACCCATGAGCTTCTTTTCCCTCAGAGCCAAAACATCCTGGTTCCTTTCCTCAACCATGCTACCTATCTCTCCTTTTTCTCATCTTGGCTACATCCACACACATTTACACCCCAATCTGAGCCTTCGAGGAGGATGAGCACTCCTTCTGTTTCCCCTTTTAGAAAGTTCAAATACAAGGAGGGGTGGGTTTCTATCCCCCTGCTCCCTTCCCCTTTTGTCGCACAAATATGAGGTGAGGGTTCCTATCCCCCTGTTCCCTTCCCCTTTTGTTGCCTTTTATGACATGCGGGCAATGCATGGGAAGTATTCTTTCTCCCCTATCCTCAGGGATATGTACATATATATATATATATATATATATATATATATATATATATATATATATATATATATATATGTTGCAAATGACCATAACTTGGGGTGTTAAATAAGTTTAGATAGTCTCACTACCATCCTTTTGAACTTTTAATTCTGATTATTTAAACTCATACACAACTTCCAGTTGTTCACAATGCATATTGATCCTACAGTCTGACCTACCCTACCTTTAAAAGAAGTTCCTCTCATAGACACTGTTGAACTGGCCAACCATCTTGCCCAATTTTCTTATGATTTACCCAACATTACAATTTTGGCTGCATTCATTGGCAACTTCCTTTTTGCTTCTTCCTGGTTGAATTTCCCATCACTGTCAACCAATCTTGTTATCTAATGCAATACCCCATCTGTAATACCAGTGAGTAAACATGGTGACATCGCACAACTTTTACATAGTCTCTCATATATTCTAAAAGACTAATTCTTAACACCACACTCTAATACATGCTTTATTTCCTTTTCTAATGAATATTCTAAACAGCATTCAGATTTTTTCATACATGCTATGTAAGAGTCAGAAAATATGAATGTTTTCAGTGCCATTATAGGCATTAAAGACTCTCCCAAAGGAAACCTTTAATGAAGTACACACCTCTTCATAAGACCAGCCAAAAGACCATCCCCCAGAAGATTTATTAAGTGCAGTACATTAAGCTCACACAGGTGAGAATCCTTGACTTGACTGGACTTAGATTGAATGGCTTCTCTCCTGTGTGAGCTATCATGTGCCACAGTGAACGTCAGGTTGACAAGATGATGTTCTGTAATCAGACAGCTCAGGAAGTGAAACAGAAAGTTGATAATGGTTCAGAATCCATCAGATAGTATTACAGTCATCTATAAGGGCTCCCATGGATGACACTGAAATTGATGAAGAAGAGTTCTTAGCTGTAAAGAGTTAATTTTTATGCTGAAGAAAAAACAATACCACTAAATGTATATACAGGGATTGCAAAAATTCTTAAAACCATTCTGTACATTATCAGACAATTTTGGAGCCACTCCCCAACTGATGATGTGGATAACTGTAGATACCCTAAGGAGATGTTTATTCATTTATTTATTTATTTTATTTTTTTTTCATACTATTCGCCATTTCCCGCATTAGCGAGGTAGCGTTAAGAACAGACTGGGCCTTTGAGGGAATATCCTCACCTGGACCCCTTCTTTGTTCTATCTTTTGAAAAAAAAAAAATAGAGGGGAGGATTTCCAGCCCCCCCCCCGCTCCCTTCCCTTTTAGTCGCCTTCTGCAGCACGCAGGGAATACGTGGGAAGTATTCTTTCTCCCCAATCCCCAGGGATAGGGGATTTATTTATTTATTTATTATATTTCATCGCCATTTCCTGCATCAGTGAGGTAGAGCCAGGAAACACATGAAGAATGGACCTTCCACTGGTGTACACACACACATGTATATATATATATATATTTTTTTTTTTTTTTTTTTTTTTTTTTTTACTTTGTCGCTGTCTCCCGCGTTTATATATATATATATATATATATATATATATATATATATATATATATATATATATATATTTATTTTATTTTGCTTTGTTGCTGTCTCCTGTGTTAGTGAGGTAGTGCAAGGAAACAGATGAAAGAATGGCCCAACCCACCCACATACACATGTATATACATACACGTCCACACACGCACATATACATACCTATACATCTCAATGTATACATATACATGCACACACAGACATATACACATATACACATGTACATAATTCATACTGTCTGCCTTTATTCATTCCTATCGCCACCCCACCACACATGAAATAACAACCCCCTCCCCCCTTATGTGTGTGAGGTAGCGCTAGGAAAAGATAACAAAGGCCACATTCATTCACATTCAGTCTCTAGCTGTCATGTAATAATGCATCAAAACCACAGATCTCTTTCCACATCCAGGCCCCGCAGAACTTTCCATGGTTTACCCCGGACCTTCACATGCCCTGGTTCAACCCATTGACAGCACATCGACCCCGGTATACCACATCGTTCCAGTTCACTTTATTCCTTGCACGCCTTTCACCCTCCTGCATGTTCAGGCCCCGATCACTCCAAATCTTTTTCACTCCATCTTTCCACCTCCAATTTGGTCTCCCACTTCTCCTCGTTCCCTCCACCTCTGACACATATATCCTCTTGGTCAGTCTTTCCTGACTCATTCTCTCCATGTGACCAAACCATTTCAAAACACCCTCTTCTGCTCTCTCAACCACACTCTTTTTATTACCACACATCTCTCTTACCCTATTATTCCTTACTCGATCAAACCACCTCACACCACATGTCCTCAAACATCTCATTTCCAGGACATCCACCCTTCTCTGCACAACTCTATCCATAGCCCACGCCTCGCAACCATATAACAATATAACATTGTTGGAACACTATTCCTTCAAACATACCCAATTTTGCTTTCCGAGATAATGTTCTCGACTTCCACACATTCTTCAACACTCCCAGAACTTTTGCCACCTCCCCATGTATGATTCACTTCCGCTTCCATGGTTCCATCCACTGCCAAATCCACTCCCAGATATCTAAAACACTTCACTTCCTTCAGTTTTTCTCCATTCAAACTTATCTCCCAATTGACTTGTCCCTCAACCCTACTGTACCTAATAACCTTGCTCTTATTCACATTTACTCTCAGCTTTCTTCTTTCACACACTTTACCAAACTCAGTCACCAGCTTCTGCAGTTTCCCACATGAATCAGACACCAGCGCTGTATCATCAGCGAACAACGACTGACTCACTTCCCATGCTCTTTCATCCACAACAGACTGCATACTTGCTCCTCTTTCCAAAACTCATGCATTTACCTCCCTAACAACCCCATCCATAAACAAATTAAACAACCATGGAGACATCACACAACCCTTTCACAAACCTACATTCACTGAGAACCAATCACTTTTCTCTCTTCCTACATGTACACATGCCTTACATCCTCGAAAAAAACTTTTCACTGCTTCTAACAACTTGCTTCCCACACCATATATTCTTAATACCTTCCACAGAGCATCTCTATCAACTATCATATGCCTTCTCCAGAGCCATGAATGCTACATACAAATCCATTTGCTTTTCTAAGTATTTCTCACATACATTCTTCACAGCAAACACCTGATCCACACATCCTCTACCACTTCTGAAACCACACTGCTCTTTCCCAATCTGATGCTTTGTACATGCCTTCACTCTCTCAATCAATACCCTCCCATATAATTTACCAGGAATACTCAACAAACTTATACCTCTGTCATTTGAGCACTCACTCTTATCCCCTTTGCCTTTGTACAATGGCACTATGCAAGCATTTCGCCAGTCCTCAGGCACCTCACCATGAGTCATACATACATTAAATAACCTTACCAACCAGTCAACAATACAGTCACCCTCTTTTTTAATAAATTCCAATGCAATACCATCCAAATATATATATATATATATGTATATATATATATATATATTTTTTTTTTTTTTTTTTCATACTATTCGCCATTTCCCGCGATAGCGAGGTAGCGTTAAGAACAGAGGACTGGGCCTTTTTTGGAATATCCTCACCTGGCCCCTTCTGTTCCTTCTTTTGGAAATTCAAAAAAAAAAAAAAAAAAAAAAAAGAGAGAGAGAGGGGAGGATTTCCAGCCCCCCGCTCCCTACCCTTTTAGTCGCCTTCTACGACACGCAGGGAATACGTGGGATGTATTCTTAATCCCCTATCCCCAGGGATAATATATATATATATATATATATATATATATATATATATATATATATATATATATATAAGCAGTGACGACAAAAATAAAAATATATATATATATTTTTATTTTTGTCGTCACTGTCTCCCGCGTTTGCGAGGTAGCGCAAGGAAACAGACGAAAGAAATGGCCCAACCCACCCCCATACACATGTATATACATACGTCCACACACGCAAATATACATACCTACACAGCTTTCCATGGTTTTCCCCAGACGCTTCACATGCCTTGATTCAATCCACTGACAGCACGTCAACCCCGGTATACCACATCGCTCCAATTCACTCTATTCCTTGCCCTCCTTTCACCCTCCTGCATGTTCAGGCCCCGATCACACAAAATCTTTTTCACTCCATCTTTCCACCTCCAATTTGGTCTCCCTCTTCTCCTCGTTCCCTCCACCTCCGACACGTATATCCTCTTGGTCAATCTTTCCTCACTCATCCTCTCCATGTGACCAAACCATTTCAAAACACCCTCTTCTGCTCTCTCAACCACGCTCTTTTTATTTCCACACATCTCTCTTACCCTTACGTTACTCGATCAAACCACCTCACATCACACATTGTCCTCAAACATCTCATTTCCAGCACATCCATCCTCCTGTGCACAACTCTATCCATAGTCCATGCCTCACAACCATACAACATTGTTGGAACCACTATTCCTTCAAACATACCCATTTTTGCTTTCCGAGATAATGTTCTCGACTTCCACACATTCTTCAAGGCTCCCAGAATTTTCGCCCCCTCCCCCACCCTATGATCCACTTCCGCTTCCATGGTTCCATCCGCTGCCAGATCCACTCCCAGATATCTAAAACACTTCACTTCCTCCAGTTTTTCTCCATTCAAACTCACCTCCCAATTGACTTGACCCTCAACCCTACTGTACCTAATAACCTTGCTCTTATTCACATTTACTCTTAACTTTCTTCTTTCACACACTTTACCAAACTCAGTCACCAGCTTCTGCAGTTTCTCACATGAATCAGCCACCAGCGCTGTATCATCAGCGAACAACAACTGACTCACTTCCCAAGCTCTCTCATCCCCAACAGACTTCATACTTGCCCCTCTTTCCAAAACTCTTGCATTCACCTCCCTAACAACCCCATCCATAAACAAATTAAACAACCATGGAGACATCACACACCCCTGCCGCAAACCTACATTCACTGAGAACCAATCACTTTCCTCTCTTCCTACACGTACACATGCCTTACATCCTCGATAAAAACTTTTCACTGCTTCTAACAACTTGCCTCCCACACCATATATTCTTAATAGCTTCCACAGAGCATCTCTATCAACTCTATCATATGCCTTCTCCAGATCCATAAATGCTACATACAAATCCATTTGCTTTTCTAAGTATTTCTCACATACATTCTTCAAAGCAAACACCTGATCCACACATCCTCTACCACTTCTGAAACCACACTGCTCTTCCCCAATCTGATGCTCTGTCCATGCCTTCACCCTCTCAATCAATACCCTCCCATATAATTTGCCAGGAATACTCAACAAACTTATACCTCTGTAATTTGAGCACTCACTCTTATCCCCTTTGCCTTTGTACAATGGCACTATGCACGCATTCTGCCAATCCTCAGGCACCTCACCATGAGTCATACATACATTAAATAACCTTACCAACCAGTCAACAATACAGTCACCCCCTTTTTTAATAAATTCCACTGCAATACCATCCAAACCTGCTGCCTTGCCGGCTTTCATCTTCCGCAAAGCTTTTACTACCTCTTCTCTGTTTACCAAATCATTTTCCCTAACCCTCGCACTTTGCACACCACCTCGACCAAAACACCCTATATCTGCCACTCTTTTCATCAAACAGATTCAACAAACCTTCAAAATACTCACTCCATCTCCTTCTCACATCACCACTACTTGTTATCACCTCCCCATTTGCGCCCTTCACTGAAGTTCCCATTTGCTCCCTTGTCTTACGCACTTTATTTACCTCCTTCCAGAACATCTTTTTATTCTCCCTAAGATTTAATGATACTCTCTCACTCCAACTCTCATTTGCCCTTTTTTTCACCTCTTGCACCTTTCTCTTGACCTCCTGTCTCCTGTCTCTTTCTTTTATACGTCTCCCACTCAATTGCATTTTTTCCCTGCAAAAATCGTCCAAATGCCTCTCTCTTCTCTTTCACTAATACTCTTACTTCTTCATCCCACCACTCACTACCCTTTCTAATCAACCCACCTCCCACTCTTCTCATGCCACAAGCATCTTTTGCGCAATCCATCACTGATTCCCTAAATACATCCCATTCCTCCCCCACTCCCCTTACTTCTATTGTTCTCACCTTTTTCCATTCTGTACTCAGTCTCTCCTGGTACTTCCTCACACAAGTCTCCTTCCCAAGCTCACTTACTCTCACCACCCTCTTCACCCCAACATTCACTCTTCTTTTCTGAAAACCCATACAAATCTTCACCTTTGCCTCCACAAGATAATGATCAGACATCCCTCCAGTTGCACCTCTCAGCACATTAACATCCAAAAGTCTCTCTTTCGCGCGCCTGTCAATTAACACGTAATCCAATAACGCTCTCTTGACGTTTGACTATTGATGTTTGTGTAAATAAATTAAACATTTCCTTTTTCCATAGCCAGAGGTTGAACCATTATGTGACATTCATCTTTTCATTTCATTTCAAGTTAGAAGTTTCAGTTTTCTAAATTGTTTCTTACTTTTTTTCACATGTATATATATATATATGTATGTGTGTGTGTGTGTATATGTGCGTGTGTGTGTATGTGTATATATATATATGTATATTATCCCTGGGGATAGGGGTGAAAGAATACTTCCCACGCATTCCTCGCGTGTCGTAGAAAGCGACTAGAGGGGACGGGAGCGGGGGGCCAGAAATCCTCCCCTCCTTGTATTTTTTAACTTTCTAAAATGGGAAACAGAAGAAGGAGTCACGCGGGGAGTGCTCATTCTCCTCGAAGGCTCAGATTGGGGTGCCTAAATGGGTGTGGATGTAACCAAGATGTGAAAAAAGGAGAGATAGGTAGTATGTTTGAGGAAAGGAACCTGGATGTTTTGGCTCTGAGTGAAACGAACCTCAAGGGTAAAGGGGAAGAGTGGTTTGGGAATGTCTTGGGAGTAAAGTCAGGGGTTAGTGAGAGGACAAGAGCAAGGGAAGGAGTAGCAGTACTCCTGAAACAGGAGTTGTGGAAGTATGTGATAGAATGTAAGAAAGTAAATTCTCGATTAATATGGGTAAAACTGAAAGTTGATGGAGAGAGATGGGTGATTATTGGTGCATATGCACCTGGGCATGAGAAGAAAGATCATGAGAGGCAAGTGTTTTGGGAGCAGCTGAATGAGTGTGTTAGTGGTTTTGATGCACGAGACCGGGTTATAGTGTTGGGTGATTTGAATGCAAAGGTGAGTAATGTGGCAGTTGAGGGAATAATTGGTATACATGGGGTGTTCAGTGTTGTAAATGGAAATGGTGAAGAGCTTGTAGATTTATGTGCTGAAAAAGGACTGATGATTGGGAATACCTGGTTTAAAAAGCAAGATATACATAAGTATACTTATGTAAGTAGGATATATATATATATATATATATATATATATATATATATATATATATATATATATATATATATATGTATATATATATATATATATATATATATATATATATATATATATATATATATATATATGTGTGCTGGAAATGAGATGTTTGAGGACGATGTGTGGTGTGAGGTGGTTTGATCGAGGAAGTAACGTAAGGGTAAGAGAGATGTGTGGAAATAAAAAGAGCGTGGTTGAGAGAGCAGAAGAGGGTGTTTTGAAATGGTTTGGGCACATGGAGAGAATGAGTGAGGAAAGATTGACCAAGAGGATATATGTGTCGGAGGTGGAGGGAACGAGGAGAAGTGGGAGACCAAATTGGAGGTGGAAAGATGGAGTGAAAAAGATTTTGTGTGATCGAGGCCTGAACATGCAGGAGGATGAAAGGAGGGCAAGGAATAGAGTGAATTGGATCGATGTGGTATACCGGGGTTGACGTGCTGTCAGTGGATTGAATCAGGGCATGTGAAGCGTCTGGGGTAAACCATGAAAAGCTGTGTAGGTATGTATATTTGCGTGTGTGGATGTATATATATATATATACATGTGTATGGGGGTGGGTTGGGTCATTTCTTCCGTCTGTTTCCTTGCACTACCTCGCAAACGTGGGAGACAGCGAAAAAAAAAAAAAATATATATATATAAGGCATGTGTACGTGTAGGAAGAGAGGAAAGTGATTGGTTCTCAGTGAATGTAGGTTTGCGGCAGGGGTGTGTGATGTCTCCATGGTTGTTTAATTTGTTTATGGATGGGGTTGTTAGGGAGGTAAATGCAAGAGTCCTGGAAAGAGGGGCAAGTATGAAGTCTGTTGGGGATGAGAGAGCTTGGGAAGTGAGTCAGTTGTTGTTCGCTGATGATACAGCGCTGGTGGCTGATTCATGTGAGAAACTGCAGAAGCTGGTGACTGAGTTTGGTAAAGTGTGTGGAAGAAAAAAGTTAAGAGTAAATGTGAATAAGAGCAAGGTTATTAGGTACAGTAGGGTTGAGGGTCAAGTCAATTGGGAGGTGAGTTTGAATGGAGAAAAACTGGAGGAAGTGAAGTGTTTTAGATATCTGGGAGTGGATCTGTCAGCGGATGGAACCATGGAAGCGGAAGTGAATCATAGGGTGGGGGAGGGGGCGAAAATTTTGGGAGCCTTGAAGAATGTGTGGAAGTCGAGAACATTATCTCGGAAAGCAAAAATGGGTATGTTTGAAGGAATAGTGGTTCCAACAATGCTGTATGGTTGCGAGGCGTGGGCTATGGATAGAGTTGTGCGCAGGAGGATGGATGTGCTGGAAATGAGATGTTTGAGGACAATGTGTGGTGTGAGGTGGTTTGATCGAGTAAGTAACGTAAGGGTAAGAGAGATGTGTGGAAATAAAAAGAGCGTGGTTGAGAGAGCAGAAGAGGGTGTTTTGAAATGGTTTGGGCACATGGAGAGAATGAGTGAGGAAAGATTGACCAAGAGGATATATGTGTCGGAGGTGGAGGGAACGAGGAGAAGAGGGAGACCAAATTGGAGGTGGAAAGATGGAGTGAAAAGATTTTGTGTGATCGGGGCCTGAACATGCAGGAGGATGAAAGGAGGGCAAGGAATAGAGTGAATTGGAGCGATGTGGTATACAGGGGTTGACGTGCTGTCAGTGGATTGAATCAGAGCATGTGAAGCGTCTGGGGTAAACCATGGAAAGCTGTGTAGGTATGTATATTTGCGTGTGTGGACGTGTGTATGTACATGTGTATGGGGGGGGGGTTGGGCCATTTCTTTCGTCTGTTTCCTTGCGCTACCTCGCAAACGCGGGAGACAGCGACAAAGTATAAAAAAAAAAAAAAAAAAATATATATATATATATATATATATATATATATATATATATATATATATATATATATATATATATTATCCCTGGGGATAGGGGAGAAAGAATACTTCCCACATATTCCCTGCGTGTCGTAGAAGGCGACTAAAAGGGGAGGGAGCGGGAGGCTGGAAATCCTCCCTTCTGGTTTTTTTTTTTTTAATTTTCCAAAAGAAGGAACAGAGAATTGGGCCAGGTGAGGGTATTCCCTCAAAGGCCCAGTCCTCTGTTCTTAACGCTACCTCGCTAATGCGGGAAATGGCGAATAGTTTGAAAGAAAAGAAAAAGAATATATATATATATATATATATATATATATATATATATATATATATATATATATATATATATATATATATATATTTTGTTTCTTTCATACTATTCGCCATTTCCCGCATCAGCGAGGTTGCGTTAAGAACAAATGACTGGACCTTTGAGGGAACATCCTCAAATGGCCCCTTCTCTGTCCCTTCTTTTGGAAAATTAAAAAAAACGAGAGGGGAGGATTTCCTCCGCTCCTTGTATTCTAACTTTCTAAAAGGGGAAACAGAAGAAGGAGTCACGCGTGGAGTGCTCATCCTCCTCGAATGCTCAGATTGGGGTGTCCAAATGTGTGTGGATGTAACCAAGATGAGGAAAAAGGAGAGATAGGTAGTGTTTGAGGAAAGGAACCTGGATGTGTTGGCTCTGAGTGGAACGAAGCTCAAGGGTAAAGGGGAAGAGTGGTTTGGGACTGTCTTGGGAGTAAAGGCAGGGGTTAGTGAGAGGACAAAAGCAAGGGAAGGAGTAGCACTCCACCTGAAAAAGGAGTGGTGGGAGTATGTGATAGAGTGTAACAAGGTAAACTCTAGATTGATATGGGTAAAACTGAGAGTTGATGGAGAGAGCTGGGTGATTACTGGTGCATATGCACCTGGGCATGAGAAGAAAGATCATGAGAGGCAAGTGTTTTGGGAGCAGCTGAATGAGTGTGTTAGTGGTTTTGATGCACAAGACCGGGTTATAGTGATGGGTGATTTGAATGCAAAGGTGATTAATGTGGCAGTTGAGGGAATAATTGGTATACATGGGGTGTTCAGTGGTGTAAATGGAAATGGTGAAGAGCTTGTAGATTTATGTGCTGAGAAAGGACTGGTGATTGGAAATGCCTGGTTTAAAAAGCGAGATATACATAAGTATACGCATGTAAGTAGGAGAGATGGCCAGAGAGCGTTATTGGATTATGTGTTAATTGATAAGCGCGTGAAAGAGAGACTTTTGGATGTTAATGTGCTGAGAGGTGCAACTGGAGGGATGTCTGATCGTTATCTTGTGGAGGCAAAGGTGAAGATATGTAGAGGTTTTCAGAAAAGAAGAGAGAATGCTGGGGTGAAAAGAGTGGTGGGAGTAAGTGAGCTTGGAAAGGAGACTTGTGTGAGGAAGTACCAGGAGAGACTGAGTACAGAATAGAAAAAGGTGAGAATGAAGGAGGTAAGGGGAGTGGGGGAGGAATGGGATGTATTTAGGGAAGCAGTGATGGCTTGTGCAAAGGATGCTTGTGGCATGAGAAGCGTGAGAGGTGGGCAGATTAGAAAGGGTAGTGAGTGGTGGGATGAAGAAGTAAGATTATTAGTGAAAGAGAAGAGAGAGGCATTTGGACAATTTTTGCAGGGAAATAATGCAAATGAGTGGGAGATGTATAAAAGAAAGAGGCAGGAGGTCAAGAGAAAGGTGCAAGAGGTGAAAAAGAGGGCAAATGAGAGATGGGGCGAGAGAGTATCATTAAATTTTAGGGAGAATAAAAAGATGTTTTGGAAGGAGGTCAATAAAGTGCGTAAGACGAGGGAACAAATCGGAACTTCAGTGAAGGGGGCGAATGGGGAGGTGATAACAAGTAGTGGTGATGTGAGAGGGAGATGGAGTGAGTATTTTGAAGGTTCGTTGAATGTGTTTGATGATAGAATGGCAGATATAGGGTGTTATGGTCGAGGTGGTGTGCAAAGTGAGAGGGTTAGGGAAAATGATTTGGTAAACAGAGAAGAGGTAGTAAAAGCTTTGCGGAAGATGAAAGTTGGGAAGGCAGCGGGTTTGGATGGTATTGGATTGGAATTTATTAAAAAAGGGGGTGACTGTATTGTTGACTGGTTGGTAAGATTAGTTAATGCATGTATGACTCATGGTGAGGTGCCTGAGGATTGGAGGAGTGCCTGCATAGTGCCATTGTACAAAGGCAAAGGGGATAAAAGTGAGTGCTCAAATGACAGAGGTATAAGTTTGTTGAGTATTCCTGGTAAATTATATGGGAGGGTATTGATTGAGAGGGTGAAGGCATGTACAGATTATCAGATTGGGGAAGAGCAGTGTGGTTTCAGAAGTGGTAGAGGATGTGTGGATCAGGTGTTTGCTTTGAAGGATGTATGTGAGAAATACTTAGAAAAGCAAATGGATTTGTATGTAGCATTTATGGATCTGGAGAAGGCTTATGAAGGTATTAAGATATATGGTGTGGGAGGCAAGTTGTTAGAAGCAGTGAAAAGTTTTTAATGAGAATGTAAGGCATATGTATGTGTAGGAAGAGAGGAAAGTGATTGGTTCTCAGTGAATGTAGGTTTGCAGCAGGGTTGTGTGATGTCTCCATGGTTGTTTAATTTGTTTATGGATGATGTTCTTAGGGAGGTGAATGCATGAGTTTTGGAAAGGGGCAAGTATGCAGTTTGTTGTGGATGAGAGAGCTTGGGAAGTGAGTTGGTTGTTGTTCGCTGATGATACAGCGCTGGTGTCTGATTCATGTGAGAAACTGCAGAAGCTGGTGACTGAGTTTGGTAAAGTGTGAAAGAAGAAAGCTGAGAGTAAATGTGAATAAGAGTAAGGTTATTAGGTACAGTAGGGTTGAGGGTCAAGTCAATTGGGAGGTAGGTTTGAATGGAGAAAAACTGGAGGAAGTGAAGTGTTTTAGATATCTGGGAGTGGATTTGGCAGCAGATGTAACCATGGAAGCAAAAGTGAATCATTGGGTGGGGGATGGTGCGAAAAATTCTGGGAGCATTGAAGAATGTGTGGAAGTTGTCTCGGAAAGCAAAAATGTGTATGTTTGAAGGAATAGTGGTTCCAACAATTTTATATGGTTGCGAGGCGTGGGCTATGGATAGAGTTGTGCAGAGGAGGGTGGATGTGCTGGTAATGAGATGCTTGAGGACAATATGTGGTGTGAGGTGGTTTGATCGAGTAAGTAATGATAGGTTAAGAGAGATATGTGGTAATAAAAGGAGTATGGTTGAGAGAGCAGAAGAGTGTGTTTTGAACTGGTTTGGTCACATGGAGAGAGTGAGTGAGGAAAGGTTGACCAAGAGGATATATATGTCAGAGGTGGAGGGAAGGAGGAGAAGTGGGAGACCAAATTGGAGGTGGAAAGATGGAGTGAATAAGATTTTGAGTGATCGGGGCCTGAACATGCAGGAGGGTGAAAGGCGTGCGAGGAATAGAGTGAATTGGATCGATGTGGTATACTGGGGTCGACGTGCTGTCAATGGATTGAATCAGGGCATGTGAAGCATCTTGGGTAAACCATGGAAAGTTCTGTGGGGCCTGGATGTGGAAAGGGAGCTGTGGTTTCGGTCATTATTGCATGACAGATAGAGACCGAGTGTGAACGAATGGGGCCTTTGTTGTCTTTTCCTAGCACTACCTCGCACACATGAGGGGGGAGGGGGTTGTTATTTCATGTGTGGCAAGGTGGCGATGGGAATGAATAAAGGCAGACAGTATGAATTATGTACATGTGTATATATGTATGTGTCTGTGTGTATATATATATGTATACGTACAGATGTAGAGGTATGTATATTTGCGTATGTGGACGTGTATGTATATACATGTGTATGTGGGTGGGTTGGGCCATTCTTTTGTCTGTTTCCTTGCGCTCCCTCGCTAGCGCAGGAGACAGCGACAAAGCAAAATAAATAAATCTGATGAATAAATATTCTTGCATGCATTCTTCAAAGCAAGCACCTGATCCACACATTCTCTATGACTTTTGAAACCACACTGCTCTTCCCCAGTCTGATGCTCTGTACATGCCTCTACCCTCTTCATCAATACCCTCCCATATAATTTCTGAAGAATACTCAACAAACTTATACCTCTGTAATTTGAAGACTCACTTTTATCTCCTTTTCCTTTTGTATAGTGGCACTATGCATGCATTCCGCCAATCCTAAGGCCACTCTATCTTCTAACGCGTTCAACAAACCTTCAAGATACTCACTCCTCCTTTTCATATCACCACTATTTTTTATTACCTCCCCATTATCCCCCTTCACCGATGTTTCCATTTGTTCTTTTATCTTACGCACTTTATTTACCTCCTTCCAGAACATCTTTTTATTTTCCCTAAGATTTAATGATACTCTCTCATGCCAACTCTCTTTTGCCCTATTTTTCACCTCTTGCACCTTTCTCTTGACCTCCTTGACCTAACCTGTCCCAGTCATTTGCACTATTTCCATACAAAAATCGTCCAAATGCCTCTCTCTTCTCTTTCACTAATAATTTTACATACAAAGGCATTTAGATATATACATATCTTATTTATTTTGCTTTGTCGCTGTCTCCCGCGTTTGCAAGGTAGCGCAAGGAAACAGACGAAAGAAATGGCCCAACCCACCCCCATACACATGTACATACATACATGTCCCCACACGCAAATATACATACTCATACATCTCAATGTACACATATATATATATACACACACAGACATATACATATATACACATGCACACAATTCACATTGTCTGCCTTTATTCATTCCCATCGCTACCTCACCACACATGGAATAACATCCCCCTCCGCCCCTCATGTGTGCGAGGTAGCGCTAGGAAAAGACAATAAAGGCCCCATTCGTTCACACTCGGTCTCTAGCTGTCATGCAATAATGCCCGAAACCAGAGCTCCCTTTCCACATCCAGGCCCCACAGAACTTTCCATAGTTTACTCCAGACGCTTCACATGCCCTGATTCAATCCATTGACAGCACATCGACCCCGGTATACCACATTGATCCAATTCACTCTATTCCTTGCCTGCCTTTCACCCTCCTGCATGTTGAGGCCCCGATCACTCAAAATCTTTTTCACTCAATCTTTCCACCTCCTATTTGGTCTCCCACTTCTCCTCGTTCCCTCCACCTCCGACACATATATCCTCTTGGTCAACCTTTCCTCACTCATTCTCTGCATGTGGCCAAACCATTTCAAAACACCCTCTTCTGCTCTCTGAACCACGCTCTTATTTCCACTCATCTCTCTTACATTACTTACTTGATCAAACCACCTCACACCACATATTGTCCTCAAACATCTTATTTCCAGCACATCCACCCTCCTGCGCACTACTCTATCCATAGCCCACGCCTTGCAACCATACAACATTGTTGGAACCACAATTCCTTCAAACATAGCCATTTTTGCTTTCCGAGATAATGTTCTCGACTTCCACACATTCTTCAAGGCTCCCAGGATTTTCGCCCCCTCCCCCACCCTATCATTCACTTCCACTTCCATGGTTCCATCCGCTGCCAGACCAACTCCCAGATATCTAAAACACTTTACTTCCTCCAGTTTTTCTCTATTCAAACTTACCTCCCAATTGACTTGACCCTCAACCCTACTGTACCTAATAAGCTTGATCTTATTCACATTTACTCTTAACTTTCTTCTTTCACACACTTTACCAAACTCAGTCACCAGCTTCTGCAGTTTCTCACATGAATCAGCCACCAGCGCTGTATCATCAGCGAACAACAACTGACTCACTTCCCAAGCTCTCTCATCCCCAACAGACTGCATACTTGCCCCTCTTTCCAAAACTCTTGCATTCACCTCCCTAACAACCCCATCCATAAACAAATTAAACAACCGTGGAGACATCACACACCCCTGCCGCAAACCTACATTCTCTGAGAACCAATCACTTTCCTCTCTTCCTACACTTACACATGCCTTACATCCTCGATAAAAACTTTTCACTGCTTCTAACAACTTGCCTCCCACACTATATATTCTTAGTACCTTCCACAGAACATCTCTATCAACTCTATCATATGCCTTCTCCAGATCCATAAATGCTACATACAAATCCATTTGCTTTTCTAAGTATTTCTCACATACATTCTTCAAAGCAAACACCTGATCCACACATCCTCTACCACTTCTGAAACCACACTGCTCTTCCCCAATCTGATGCTCTGTACATGCCTTCACCCTCTCAATCTATACCCTCACATATAATTTACCAGGAATACTCAACAAACTTATACCTCTGTAATTTTAGTACTCACTCTTATCCCCTTTGCCTTTATACAATGGCACTATGCACACATTCCGCCAATCCTCAGGCACCTCACCATGAATCATACATACATTAAATAACCTTACTAACCAGTCAACAATACAGTCACCCCATTTCTTAATAAATTCCACTGCAATACCATCCAAACCTGCTGCCTTGCCGGCTTTCATCTTCCGCAAAGCTTTTACTACCTCTTCTCTGTTTACCAAATCATTTTCCCTAACCCTCTCACTTTGCACACCACCTCGACCAAAACACCCTATGTCTGCCACTCTATCATCAAACACATTCGACAAACCTTCAAAATGCTCACTCCATCTCCTTCTCACATCACCACTACTTGTTATCACCTCCCCATTAGCCCCCTTCACTGAAGTTCCCATTTGCTCCCTTGTCTTATGCAGTTTATTTACCTCCTTCCAGAGCATCTTTTTATTTTCCCTAAAATTTAATGATACTTTCTCACCTCAACTCTCATTTGCCCTCTTTTTCACCTCTTGCACCTTTCTCTATACTTCCTGTCTCTTTCTTTTATATATCTCCCACTCATTTGCAATTTTTCCCTTCAAAAATCGTCCAAATGCCTCTCTCTTCTCTTTCACTAATATATACACCTAATATATACACATGTACATATTCATATTTGCTTGCCTCCATCCATTCATGGCGTTAATCTGCCCCACAGCAACGCTACCCCTGCCTCAGCTCCTTATTCAGTCCCCAGGCGTGTCACATGCCCTGGTTCAGTCCGTTGACGGCAAGTCGACCCTGGTATACCACATCATTTTACTTCACTCTGTTCCTTGCATGCCTCTCACCCTCCTCTGTGTTCAGGATCTGGTCAGTCACTACATCTTTCCATCTCCAGTTTGGTCTCCTGCTTCTCCTTGATCCCTCCAACTCTGACATATATATCCTCTTTGTCACTCTTTTCTCACTCATTCTCTCTCTGTGTCCTATACATTTCAACACAACCTCCTCTTCTCTCTCAGCCACACTCTTTTTATTTCTACACATCTCTCTTACCCTTTCTTTTCTTACTTGATCAGAGCTCCCTACATCCATACTGTCCATAAACATTTCATTTCCAGCACATCCACCTTCATACAAACCTATTTATATCCCATGCCTCGCAACCATGTAATATTGTTGCAACTACTATTCCTTCAAACCCCCATTTTTGCTCTAGAAGATGACGTTCTCTCCTTCCAAACATTCTTTATCGCTCCCAGAACTTTTTCCCTTTCCCCCACTCTGTGACTCATTTCCACTTACATGGTTCTATTTGCTGCTAAGTCCGCTCCCAGATATCTAAAACACTTCACTCCCTCCAAGTTTTCTTCATTCAAACTCATTCTAATTTACTTTTCCCTCAACCCTACTGAACCTGATAATCTTGCTCTTATTCACATTTATTCTCAACATTCTCCTTTCGCACACTTTTCCAAACTCAGTCACCAACTTCTGTAGTTTCTCACCTGAATCAGCGAACAGCAACTGACTCACTTCCCAAGCCCTCTCATCCTGAACAGAGTGCATACTTGCCCCTCTCTCCATAATTCTTGCATTCACCTCCCTAACAACCCCATGCATAAACAAATTAAACAACCATGGAGACATCACGCACCCCTGCCGCAAACTGATATTCACTGGAAACCAGTCACTTTCCCCTCTTCCTACTCATACACATGCCTTACATCCTTGATAAAAGCTTTTCACTACTTCTGGCAACTTACCTCTCACACCATATACTCTTAATATCTTCCACAAAGCATCTATATTAACTTTATCATATTCCCTCTCCAGATCCATAAATCCTACATATAAATTCATCTGTTTTTGTAAGTATTTCTCACATACATTTTTCGAAGCAAACACCTGAAACCACACTGCTCTTCCCCAATCTGATGCTCTGTACATGCCTTCACCCTCTCAATCAATACTCTCCCACATAATTTCCCAGGAATACTCAACAAACTTTTTTTTTCTTTTAAACTATTCGCCATTTCCCGCGTTAGCGAGGTAGCGTTAAGAACAGAGGACTGGGCCTTTTTTGGAATATCCTCACCTGGCCCCACTCTGTTCCTTCTTTTGGAAAATTAAAAAAAAAAAAACGAGAGGGGAGGATTTCCAGCCCCCCGCTCCCTCCCCTTTTAGTCGCCTTCTACAACACGCAGGGAATACGTGGGAAGTATTCTTAATCCCCTATCCCCAGGGATAACTCAACAAACTTATAGCTATGTAATTTGAACACTCACCTTTTTCCCCTTTGCCTTTGTACAATGGCACTATGCATGCATTCTGCCAATCCTCGGGCACTTCACCATGAGTCATACATACATTGAATATCCTCACCAACCAGTCAACAACACAGTCACCCCCTTTTTTGATATATTCCACAGCAATGCCATCTAAACCTGTCGCCTTGTTGGCTTTCATCTTCTGCAAAGCTTTTACTACCTCTTCTCTGTTTACCAAATCATTCTCCGTGACTCTCTTACTTCGCACACCACCTCGACCAAAACACCCTGTATCTGCCACTCTGTCGTCAAACACATTCAGCAGACCTTCAAAATACTCACTCCATCTCCCTTTCACTTCATTACTACTTGTTATTACCTCCCCATTTGCCCCCTTCACTGATGTTCCCATTTGTTCTCTTGTTTTGCGCACTTTTTTTTTACCTCCTTCCAAAACATCTTTTTATTCTCCCTAAAATTCTTTATTCTCCCTAAAATTCTTACTTCTTCAACCCACCACTCTTTACCCTTTCTAATCTGCCCGCCTCCCACCTTTCTCATGCCACAAGCTTCTTTTGCGCAAGCCATCACTGCTTCCCTAAATACATCCCATTTCTCCCCCACTCCCCTTATGTTATTTGCTCTCACCTTTTTCCATTCTGCACTCAATCTCTCCTGATACTACCTCACACAAGTCTCCTTCCCAAGCTCACTTATTCTTACCATTCTCTTCACCCCAATATTCTCTCTTCTTTTCTGATAACCTCTATGTATCTTCACCTTCGCCTGTGCAAGATAATGATCGGACATCCCTCCAGTTGTATATATGTATATGTATGCATATATGGGTGTATGGCTGTTTATGTACATATATGTGTATACGAGTGGATGGGCCATTCTTTGTCTGTTTCCTGGCACTACCTTGCTGACATGGGAAATGGCGATCAGGTATGATGAGGGAAGGCATTTACAGAACATCAGATTGGGGAAGAGCAGTATGGTTTCAGAAGTGGTAAAGGATGTGTGGATCAGATGTTTGTTTTGAAGAATGTATGTGAAAAACACTTAGAAAAATAGATGGCTTTTTATGTGGCATTTATGGATCTAGAGAAAGCATATGATAGGGTTGATAGAAATATTTGTGGAAGGTCTCAAAGAGTATATGTTGTGGGAGGTAAGTTGCAAGAAGCATTGAAAAGTTTTTACCAAGGATGTAAGGCATGTGTATGAGTAGGAAGAGAGGAAAGTGATTGGTTCCCAGTAAATGTCGGTGTGCGGCAGGGGTGTGTGATGTCCCTATGGTTGTTTAATTTGTTTATGAATAAGGTGGTTAGCGAGGTAAATGCAAGAGTTTTGGAGAGCGGGATGAGTAAGCAGTCTGTTGGGGATGAGAGGGCTTGGGAAGTGAGTCAGTTGTTATTCGCTGATGATAGCTGTGATGGTTGATTCGAGTGAGAAACTGCAGAAGTTGGTAACTAAATTTGGAGATGTGTGTGAAAGGAGAAAGTTGAGAGTAAGTGTGAATAAGAGCAAGGTTATTAGGTTCAGTAGGGTTGAGGGACAAGTTATTTGGGATGTAAGTTTGAATGGAGAAATATTGGTGGAAGTGAAGTGTTTTCGATATCAGGGAGTGGACTTGGCAGCAAATGGAACCATGGAAGTGATAATGAGTCATGGGATTGAGGAGGGGGAAAGGTTCTAGGAGTGATGGAGAATGTGTGGAAAGAGTGTACATTATCTCAGAGCAAAAATGGGAATATTTGAATGAGTAGTAGTTCCAACAATATTGTACAATTGCAAGGCATGAGCTATAGATAGGGTTGTACAGAGGAGGGTGTGTGTGTTGGAAATGAAAAGTTTGAGGACAATGTGTGGTGTGAAGTGTCTTGATCAAGTAAGTAATGAAAGAGAGATGTGTGGTAATAAACAGAGTGTGGTTGAGAGAGCAGGAGAGGGTGTTTAAGTGGTTTGGATGTATGGAATGAATGAGTTAGGAAAGGATAACAAAGAGGATATTAGTATCAGATGTGGAGGAAACAAGAAGCGGGATACCTATTTGGAGGTGGGAGGATTGACTGAAAAAGATTTTGATCAATCGGGACCTGAATATGAGGAGGGTAAAAGCGCATGCATGGAGTAGAGTGAATTGGAAGTGTGATATGCTTGGGTCCATGTAATGTCAGTGGACAGAACCAGGGCATCTGAAACGTGGGGTAAACCATGGAAAGGTCTCTGGGGCCCGGTTTTAGATAGGGAGCTATGGTTTCAGTGCATTACACGTGACAGCTGTATCATCAGCGAACAACAACAGACTCGCTTCCCAAGCCCTCTCATTCCTAACAGACAGCATACTCGCCCCTCTCTCCAAAACTCTTGAATTTACCTCCCTAACCACCCCAATCATAAACAAATTAAACAACCATGGGGACATCAGACACCCCTGCCGCAGACTGAGATTCACTAGGAACCAGTCACTCTCCTCTCTTCCTACTCGTACACATGCCTTACATCCTTGGTAAAAACTTTTCACTGCTTCTGGCAACTTACCTCCCACACCCTATACTCTTAAGACCTTCTACAAAGCATCTCTATCAACCCTGTCATATACTTTCTTCTGATGCATAAATGCCACATGGAAATCCATCTGTTTTTCTAAGTATTTTTCACACATTCTTCAAAGCTAACATCTGATCCTTACATCTTTTATAACACTTCTGAAACCACACTGCTCTTCCTTAATCTGAAGCTATGTACATGCCTTCATCCTCTCAATCAATACCCTCCCATATAATTTCCCAGGAACACTCACCTGTGTCCCATTTGCCTTTGTACAGTGGCACTATGCATGCATTTTGCCAATCCTCAGGCACTTCACCATGATCCATACATACATTGAGTATCCTTACCAACTAATCAAAAACACAGTCACCCCCCCTTTTTAATGATTTCTACTGCAGTACTATCCAAACCCGCCGCCTTGCCGGATTTCATCTTCTGCAGTGGTTTCACCACCTCTTCTCTCTTAACCAAACCATTCTCCCTGACCCTCTCATTTTGCACACCACCCCAACCAAAACACCCTATATCTGCCACTCTGTCATCAAACACATTCAACGGACTTTCAAAATTCTCACTCCACCTCCTCACTTCATCACTACATATGTACATATGTTTGTATATATATATATATATGTGAATAAGAGCAAGGTTATTAGGTACAGTAGGGTTGAGGGTCAAGTCAATTGGGAGGTGAGTTTGAATGGAGAAAAACTGGAGGAAGTGAAGTGTTTTAGATATCTGGGAGTGGATCTGGCAGCGGATGGAACCATGGAAGCGGAAGTGGATCATAGGGTGGGAGAGGGGGCGAAAATTCTGGGGGCCTTGAAGAATGTGTGGAAGTCAAGAACATTATCTCGGAAAGCAAAAATGGGTATGTTTGAAGGAATAGTGGTTCCAACAAGGTTGTATGGTTGCGAGGCATGGGCTATGGATAGAGTTGTGCGCAGGAGGATGGATTTGCTGGAAATGAGATGTTTGAGGACAATGTGTGGTGTGAGGTGGTTTGATCGAGTGAGTAACGTAAGGGTAAGAGAGATGTGTGGAAATAAAAAGAGCGTGGTTGAGAGAGCAGAAGAGGGCGTTTTGAAGTGGTTTGGGCACATGGAGAGGATGATTGAGGAAAGATTGACCAAGAGGATATATGTGTCGGAGGTGGAGGGAACAAGGAGAAGAGGGAGACCAAATTGGAGGTGGAAAGATGGAGTGAAAAAGATTTTGTGTGATCGGGGCCTGAACATGCAGGAGGGTGAAAGGAGGGCAAGGAATAGAGTGAATTGGAGCGATGTGGTATACCGGGGTTGACGTGCTGTCAGTGGATTGAATCAAGGCATGTGAAGCGTCTGGGGTAAACCATGGAAAGCTGTGTAGGTATGTATATTTGCGTGTGTGGACGTATGTATATACATGTGTATGGGGGGGGGGGTTGGGCCATTTCTTTCGTCTGTTTCCTTGCGCTACCTCGCAAACGTGGGAGACAGCGACAAAGTATAATAGAAATAAATAAAATAATATTTTTTTTTTTTGTCGCTGTCTCCCGCGTTTGTGAGGTAGCGCAAGGAAACAGACGAAAGAAATGGCCCAACCCACCCCCATACACATGTATATACATACGTCCACACATGCAAATATACATACCTACACAGCTTTCCATGGTTCACCCCAGACGCTTCACATGCCCTGATTCAATCCACTGACAGCATGTCAACCCCGGTATACCACATCGATCCAATTCACTCTATTCCTTGCCCTCCTTTCACCCTCCTGCATGTTCAGACCTCAATCACACAAAATCTTCTTCACTCCATCTTTCCACCTCCAATATGGTCTCCCACTTCTCCTCGTTCCCTCCACCTCCGACACATATATCCTCTTGGTCAATCTTTCCTCACTCATTCTCTCCATGTGCCCAAACCATTTCAAAACACCCTCTTCTGCTTTCTCAACCACGCTCTTTTTATTTCCACACATCTCTCTTACCCTTACGTTACTTACTCGATCAAACCACCTCACACCACACATTGTCCTCAAACATCTCATTTCCAGCACATCCATCCTCCTGCGCACAACTCTATCCATAGCCCACGCCTCGCAACCATACAACATTGTTGGAACCACTATTCCTTAAAACTTAGCCATTTTTGCTTTCCGAGATAATGTTCTCGACTTCCACACATTCTTCAAGGCTCCCAGGATTTTCGCCCCCTCCCCCACCCTATGATCTACTTCCACTTCCATGGTTCCATCCGCTGCCAGATCCACTCCCAGATATCTTAAACACTTTACTTCCTCCAGTTTTTCTCCATTCAAACTTACCTCCCAATTGACTTGACCCTCAACCCTACTGTACCTAATAACCTTGCTCTTATTCACATTTACTGTTAACTTTCTTCTTTCACACACTTTACCAAACTCAGTCACCAGCTTCTGCAGTTTCTCACATGAATCAGCCACTAGCGCTGTATCATCAGCGAACAACAACTGACTCACTTCCCAAGCTCTCTCATCCCCAACAGACTTCATACTTGCCCCTCTTTCCAAAACTCTTCCATTTACCTCCCTAACAACCCCATCCATAAACAAATTAAACAACCATGGAGACATCACACACCCCTGCCGCAAACCTACATTCACTGAGAACCAATCACTTTCCTCTCTTCCTACACGTACACATGCCTTACATCCTCGATAAAAACTTTTTACTGCTTCGAACAACTTGCCTCCCACACCATATATTCTTAATACCTTCCACAGAGCATCTCTATCAACTCTGTCATATGCCTTCTCCAGATCCATAAATGCTACATACAAATCCATATATGTATATATATATGTATCCCTGGGGATAGGGGATTAAGAATACTTCCCACGTATTCCCTGCGTGTCGTAGAAGGAGACTAAAGGGGGAGGGAGCGGGAGGCTGGAAATCCTCCCCTCTCGTTTTATTTATTTTTTTTTTTTCAATTTTAACAAAAGAAGGAACAGAGGGGGCCAGGTGAGGATATTCCAAAAAAAAAAGGCCCAGTCCTCTGTTCCTAATGCTACCTCGCTAACGCGGGAAATGGCAAATAGTTTAAAAAACAAAAAGAAAAGTATATATGTATGTATATATATTATTATATTATTATTTTGCTTTGTCGCTGTCTCCTGCGTTAGCGAGGTAGCGCAAGGAAACAGACGAAAGAATGGCCCAACCCACCCACATACACATGCATATACATACACGTCCACACACGCAAATATACATACCGACACATCTCAATGAACACATATATATACACACACAGACATATACATATATACACACGTACATAATTTATACTGTCTGCCTTTATTTATTTATATATATATATATATATATATATATATATATATATATATATATATATATATATATATATATATATATATATTTCTTTCTTTCTTTCAAACTGTTCGCCATTTCCCGCATTAGCGAGGTAGCGTTAAGAACAGAGGACTGGGCCTTTGAGGGAATACCCTCACCTGGCCCAATTCTCTGTTCCTTCTTTTGGAAAATTAAAAAAAAAAAAAAAAAAAAAAAAAAAAAAACAGAGGACTGGGCCTTTGAGGGAATATCCTCACCTGGCCCCCTTCTCTGTTCCTTCTTTGGAAAATTAAAAAAAAATCGTGAGGGGAGGATTTCCTGTCATCCGCTCCCGCCCCTTTTAGTTGCCTTCTACAACACGCAGGGAATACATGGGAAGTATTCTTTCTCCCCTATCTCCAGGGATAATATATATATATATATATATATATATATATATATATATATATATATATATATATATATATATATATATATATATATGAGTGAGGAAAGATTGACCAAGAGGATATATGTGTCGGAGGTGGAGGGAACGAGGAGAAGTGGGAGACCAAATTGGAGGTGGAAAGATGGAGTGAAAAAGATTTTGAGTGATTGGGGCCTGAACATGCTGGAGGGTGAAAGGCGGGCAAGGAATAGAGTGAATTGGATCGATGGGGTATACCGGGGTTGACGTGCTGTCAGTGGATTGAATCAGGGCATGTGAAGCGTCTGGGGTAAACCATGGAAAGTTGTGTGGGGCCTGGATGTGGAAAGGGAGCTGTGGTTTCGGGCATTATTGCATGACAGCTAGAGACTGAGTGTGAACGAATGGGGCCTTTGTTGTCTTTTCCTAGCGCTACCTCGCACACATGAGGGGGTAGGGGGATGGTATTCCATGTGTGGCGAGGTGGCGATGGGAATGAATAAAGGCAGACAGTGTGTATTGTGTGCATGGGTATATATGTATGTGTCTGTGTGTGTATATATATGTGTACATTGAGATGCATAGGTATGTATATTTGCGTGTGTGGATGTGTATGTATATACATGTGTATGGGAGTGGGTTGGGCCATTTTTTTCGTCTGTTTCCTTGCGCTACCTCACAAACGCAGGAGACAGCGACAAAGCAAAATAAATAAATAAATAAATATGTTGCAAATGACCATAACTGTTGGGGTGTTAGATAAATTTGAGTAATTAGTCCCATTACCATCTTTTTGAACTTTTAATTCCAAATATTGAAACTCGTGCACAACTTCCAGTTCTCAATGCATATTGATCCTACAGTCTGACCTACTTTACCTTTAAAAGAAGTTCCTCTCACAGACACTGTTGAACTGGCCAACCATCTTGCCCAATTTTCTTATGATTTACCCGACATTACAATTTTGGCTGGATTCATTGGCAACTTTCTTTTTGTTTCTCCCTGGTTAAATTTCACATCAATGTCAACCAATCTTGTTATCATCTAACTCAATACCCCATTTGTAATACCAATAAGTAAATATGGTGACCGCACAACTTTTACATGGTGTCATATATTCTAAAAGAGTCATTCTTAACACCACAGACTCTAATGCATGCTTTATTTCCTTTTCTGATGAATATTCTAAACAGCATTAAGGTTTTTTCATGCATACTATGTAAGAGTCAGAAAATATGAATATTTTCAGTGCCATTGTAGGCATTAAAGACTCTCCCAAAGGAAACCTTCAATGAAGCACACTCCTATTCATAAGACCAGCCAAAAGACCATCCCCCAGAAGATTTATCAAGTGCAGTACATTAAGCTCACACAGGTGAGAATCCTTGACCTGACTGGACTTAAATTGAATGGCTTCTCTCCTGTGTGAGCTGTCATGTGCCACAGTGAACGTCAGGTTGACTAGATGATGTCCTGTAATCAGACAACTCAGGAAGTGAAACAGGAAGTTGATAATGGTTCAGAATCCATCAGCTAGTATTACTCAGTCATCTATAAGGGCTCAGATGGATGACGCTGGAATTGATGAGGAAGAGTTCTTGGCCTTAAAGAGTTGATTTTTATGCTGAAGAAAAACATTACCACTAAATGTATATACAGTGATTGCAAAAAATTTTCTAAACCATTCTGTACATTATCACAGATTTGGAGCCACTTCCTAACTGATGATGAGGATAACTGTAAATACCTTAAGGAGATATTTATTTATTTATTAATTTATTTATTATATTTGATTGCCATTTCCTGCATCAGTGAGGTAGAGCCAGGAAACACATGAAGAATGGCCCTTCCACTCATACACACACACACACATATATATATATATATATATATATATATATATATATATATATATATATATATATCTTTTCTTTCTTTTAAACTATTCGCCATTTCCCACGTTAGTGAGGTAGCGTTAAGAACAGAGGACTGGGCCTTTTTTGGAATATCCTCACATGGCCCCACTCTGTTCCTTCTTTTGGAAAATTAGAAAAAACGAGAGGGGAGGATTTCCAGCCCCCCCCGCTCCCTCCCCTTTAAGTTGCCTTCTACGACATGCAGGGAATACGTGGGAAGTATTCTTAATCCCCTATCCCTAGGGATAATATATATATATATATTTTTTTTTTTTTATACTTTGTCGCTGTCTCCCGCGTTTGCGAGGTAGCGCAAGGAAACAGACGAAAGAAATGGCCCAACCCCCCCCCCCACATACACATGTACATACACACGTCCACACACGCAAATATACATACCTACACAGCTTTCCATGGTTTACCCCAGACGCTTCACATGCCTTGATTCAATCCACTGACAGCACGTCAACCCCTGTATACCACATCGCTCCAATTCACTCTATTCCTTGCCCTCCTTTCACCCTCCTGCATGTTCAGGCCCCGATCACACAAAATCTTTTTCACTCCATCTTTCCACCTCCAATTTGGTCTCCCTCTTCTCCTCGTTCCCTCCACCTCCGACACATATATCCTCTTGGTCAATCTTCCTCACTCATTCTCTCCATGTGCCCAAACCACTTCAAAACACCCTCTTCTGCTCTCTCAACCACGCTCTTTTTATTTCCACACATCTCTCTTACCCTTACGTTACTCACTCGATCAAACCACCTCACACCACACATTGTCCTCAAACATCTCATTTCCAGCACATCCATCCTCCTGCGCACATCTCTATCCATAGCCCACGCCTAGCAACCATACAACATTGTTGGAACCACTATTCCTTCAAACATACCCATTTTTCGCTTTCCGAGATAATGTTCTCGACTTCCACACATTCTTCAAGGCTCCCAGAATTTTCGCCCCCTCCCCCACCCTATGATCCACTTCCGCTTCCATGGTTCCATCCACTGCCAGATCCACTCCCAGATATCTAAAACACTTCACTTCCTCCAGTTTTTCTCCATTCAAACTCACCTCCCAATTGACTTGACCCTCAACCCTACTGTACCTAATAACCTTGCTCTTATTCACATTTACTCTCAACTTTCTTCTTCCACACACTTTACCAAACTCAGTCACCAGCTTCTGCAGTTTCTCACATGAATCAGCCACCAGCGCTGTATCATCAGCGAACAACAACTGACTCACTTCCCAAGCTCTCTCATCCCCAACAGACTTCATACTTGCCCCTCTTTCCAGAACTCTTGCATTTACCTCCCTTACAACCCCATCCATAAACAAATTAAACAACCATGGAGACATCACACACCCCTGCCGCAAACCTACATTCACTGAGAACCAATCACTTTCCTCTCTTCCTACACGTACACATGCCTTACATCCTCGATAAAAACTTTTCACTGCTTCTAACAACTTGCCTCCCACACCATATATTCTTAATACCTTCCACAGAGCATCTCTATCAACTCTATCATATGCCTTCTCCAGATCCATAAATGCTACATACAAATCCATTTGCTTTTCTAAGTATTTCTCACATAAATTCTTCAAAGCAAACACCTGATCCACACATCCTCTACCACTTCTGAAACCACACTGCTCTTCCCCAATCTGATGCTCTGTACATGCCTTCACCCTCTCAATCAATACCCTCCCATATAATTTACCAGGAATACTCAACAAACTTATACCTCTGTAATTTGAGCACTCACTCTTATCCCCTATGCCTTTGTACAATGGCACTATGCACGCATTCCGCCAATCCTCAGGCACCTCACCATGAGTCATACATACATTAAATAACCTTACCAACTAGTCAACAATACAGTCACCCCCTTTTTTAATAAATTCCACTGCAATACCATCCAAAACTGAAAGTTGATGGAGAGAGGTGGGTGATTATTGGTGCATATGCACCTGGGCATGAGAAGAAAGATCAAGAGAGGCAAGTGTTTTGGGAGCAGCTGAATGAGTGTGTTAGTGGTTTTGATGCACGAGACCGGGTTAAAGTGATGGGTGATTTGAATGCAAAGGTGAGTAATGTGGCAGTTGAGGGTATAATTGGTATACATGGGGTGTTCAGTGTTGTAAATGGAAATGGTGAAGAGCTTGTAGATTTATGTGCTGAAAAAGGACTGATGATTGGGAATACCTGGTTTAAAAAGCGAGATATACATAAGTATACGTATGTAAGTAGGAGAGATGGCCAGAGAGCGTTATTGGATTACGTGTTGATTGACAGGCGTGCGAAAGAGAGGCTTTTGGATGTTAATGTGCTGAGAGGTGCAACTGGAGGGATGTCTGATCATTATCTTGTGGAGGCTAAGGTGAAGATTTGTATGGGTTTTCAGAAAAGAAGAGTGAATGTTGGGGTGAAGAGGGTGGTGAGAGTAAGTAAGCTTGAGAAGGAGACCTGTGTGAGGAAGTACCAGGAGAGACTGAGTACAGAATGGAAAAAGGTGAGAACAATGGAAGCAAGGGGAGTGGGGGAGGAATGGGATGTATTTAGGGAATCAGTGATGGATTGCGCAAAAGATGCTTGTGGCATGAGAAGAGTGGAAGGTGGGTTGATTAGAAAGGGTAGTGAGTGGTGGGATGAAGAAGTAAGAATATTAGTGAAAGAGAAGAAAGAGGCATTTGGACGATTTTTGCAGGGAAAAAATGCAATTGAGTGGGAGATGTATAAAAGAAAGAGACAGGAGGTCAAGAGAAAGGTGCAAGAGGTGAAAAAAAGGGGAAATGAGAGTTGGGGTGAGAGAGTATCATTAAATTTTAGGGAGAATAAAAAGATGTTCTGGAAGGAGGTAAATAAAGTGCGTAAGACAAGGGAGCAAATGGGAACTTCAGTGAAGGGCGCAAATGGGGAGGTGATAACAAGTAGTGGTGATGTGAGAAGGAGATGGAGTGAGTATTTTGAAGGTTTGTTGAATGTGTTTGATGATAGAGTGGCAGATATAGGGTGTTTTGGTCGAGGTGGTGTGCAAAGTGAGAGGGTTAGGGAAAATGATTTGGTAAACAGAGAAGAGGTAGTGAAAGCTTTGCGGAAGATGAAAGCCGGCAAGGCAGCAGGTTTGGATGGTATTGCAGTGGATATATATATATATATATATATATATATATATATATATATATATATATATATATATATATGTATATATATATATCTTTTTCCTTTTTTGCTCCGTCGCCGTCTCCCGTGCCTGCGAGGCAGCGCAAGGAAACAGACGAAAGAAATAGTCCAACCCACCCCCCCACACATGCACATACACACGTCCACAAACGCAAACACACACACCCACACAGCCCTCCATGGTCCACCCCAGACACCCCACATGCCCTGATTCAAACCACCGACAGCACGCCAACTCCGGCACACCACACCGATCCAACTCACTCCACTCCCCGCCCCCCCTCACCCCCCTGCACGCCCAGGCCCGATCACACAAAACCCCCCCCACTCCATCCCCCCACCCCCAGTCTGGCCCCCCACCCCTCCTCGCTCCCTCAACCTCCGGACCCACACATCCTCTTGGTCAATCTTTCCTCACTCACTCCCTCCACGCGCCCAAACCACTTCAAAACACCCCCCTCCAGCTCTTTCAACCACGCTCCCCCCATTTCCACACATCCCTCCCACCCCCATGCCACCCACTCGACCAAACCACCCCACACCACACACTGCCCCCAAACATCCCACCTCCAGCACATCCACCCTCCCGCGCACAACCCCATCCACAGCCCACGCCCCGCAACCACACAACACTGTTGGAACCACCATTCCCTCAAACACACCCACCTCCACTCTCCGAGATAATGCTCTTGACTTCCACACACCCCCCAAGGCCCCCAGAACCCTCGCCCCCTCCCCACCCCACGATCCACCTCCGCCTCCACGGTTCCACCCGCCGCCAGATCCACTCCCAGATATCCAAAACACCCCACCCCCTCCAGCCTTTCTCCACTCAAACCCACCTCCCAACCGACCTGACCCCCAAGCTCTTATTCACATATATATATATATATATATATATATATATATATATATATATATATATATATATATATATATATTTTTTTTTTTTTTTTTTTTTTTTTTGCTTTGTCGCTGTCTCCCACGTTTGTGAGGTAGGGCAAGGAAACAGATGAAAGAAATGGCCCAACCCACCCCCATACACATGTATATACATATGTCCACACACGCAAATATACATACCTACACAGCTTTCCATGGTTTACCCCAGACACTTCACATGCCCTGATTCAATCCACTGACAGCACGTCAACCCCTGTATACCACATCGATCCAATTCACTCTATTCCTTGCCCTCCTTTCACCCTCCTGCATGTTCAGGCCCCGATCACACAAAATCTTTTTCACTCCATCTTTCCACCTCTAATTTGGTCTCCCACTTCTCCTCGTTCCCTCCACCTCCGACGCGTATATCCTCTTGGTCAATCTTTTCTCACTCATTCTCTCCATGTGCCCAAACCATTTCAAAACACCCTCTTCTGCTCTCTCAACCACGCTCTTTTTATTTCCACACATCTCTCTTACCCTTACAGTTACTTACTCGATCAAACCACCTCACACCACACATTGTCCTCAAACATCTCATTTCCAGCACATCCACCCTCCTGCGCACTACTCTATCCATAGCCCACGCCTCGCAACCATACAACATTGTTGGAACCACTATTCCTTCAAACATACCCCATTTTTGCTTTCCGAGATAACGTTCTCGACTTCCACACATTCTTCAAGGCTCCCAGGATTTTCGCCCCCTCCCCCACCCTATGATTCACTTCCGCTTCCATGGTTCCATCCACTGCCAGATCCACTCCCAGATATCTAAAACACTTTACTTCCTCCAGTTTTTCTCCATTCAAACTTACCTCCCAATTGACTTGACCCTCAACCCTACTGTACCTAATAACCTTGCTTTTATTCACATTTACTCTTAACTTTCTTCTTTCACACACTTTACCAAACTCAGTCACCAGCTTCTGCAGTTTCTCACATGAATCAGCCACCAGCGCTGTATCATCAGCGAACAACAACTGACTCACTTCCCAAGCTCTCTCATCCACAACAGACTTCATACTTGCCCCTCTTTCCAAAACTCTTTCATTCACCTCCCTAACAACCCCATCCATAAACAAATTAAACAACCATGGAGACATCACACACCCCTGCCGCAAACCTACATTCACTGAGAACCAATCACTTTCCTCTCTTCCTACACGTACACATGCCTTACATCCTCAATAAAAACTTTTCACTGCTTCTAACAACTTTCCTCCCACACCATATATTCTTAATACCTTCCACAGAGCATCTCTATCAACTCTATCATATGCCTTCTCCAGATCCATAAATGCTGCATACAAATCCATTTGCTTTTCTAAGTATTTCTCACATACATTCTTCAAAGCAAACACCTGATCCACACATCCTCTACCACTTCTGAAACCACACTGGTCTTCCCCAATCTGATGCTCTGTACATGCATGCCTTCACCCTCTCAATCAATACCCTCCCATATGATTTACCAGGAATACTCAACAAACTTATACCTCTGTAATTTGAGCACTCACTCTTATCCCCTTTGCCTTTGTACAATGGCACTATGCACACATTCCGCCATTCCTCAGGCACCTCACCATGAGTCATACATGCATTAAATAACCTTACCAACCATTTGACAATACAGTCACCCCCTTTTTTAATAAATTCCACTGCAATACCATCCAAACCTGCTGCCTTGCCGGCTTTCATCTTCCGCAAAGCTTTTACTACCTCTTCTCTGTTTACCAAATCATTTTCCCTAACCCTCTCACTTTGCACACCACCTCGACCAAGACACCCTATATCTGCCACTCTATCATCAAACACATTCAACAAACCTTTAAAATACTCACTCCATCTCCTTCTCACATCACCACTACTTGTTATCACCTCCCCATTAGAGCCCTTCACTGAAGTTCCCATTTGCTCCCTTGTCTTACGCACTTTATATTTTTTTTTTTTTATATACTTTGTCGCTGTCTCCCGCGTTTGCGAGGTAGCGCAAGGAAACATACGAAAGAAATGGCCCAACCCCCCCCATACACATGTACATACACACGTCCACACACGCAAATATACATACCTACACAGCTTTCCATGGTTTACCCCGGACGCTTCACATGCCTTGATTCAATCCACTGACAGCACGTCAACCCCTGTATACCACATCGCTCCAATTCACTCTATTCCTTGCCCTCCTTTCACCCTCCTGCAAGTTCAGGCCCCGATCACACAAAATCCTTTTCACTCCATCTTTCCACCTCCAATTTGGTCTCCCTCTTCTCCTCGTTCCCTCCACCTCCGACACATATATCCTCTTGGTCAATCTTTCCTCACTCATTCTCTCCATGTGCCCAAACCATTTCAAAACACCCTCTTCTGCTCTCTCAACCACGCTCTTTTTATTTCCACACATCTCTCTTACCCTTACGTTACTTACTCGATCAAACCACCTCACACCACACATTGTCCTCAAACATCTCATTTCCAGCACATCCATCCTCCTGCGCACAACTCTATCCATAGCCCACGCCTCGCAACCATACAACATTGTTGGAACCACTATTCCTTCAAACATACCCATTTTTGCTTTCCGGGATAATGTTCTCGACTTCCACACATTTTTCAAGGCTCCCAAAATTTTCGCCCCCTCCCCCACCCTATGATCCACTTCCGCTTCCATGGTTCCATCCGCTGACAGATCCACTCCCAGATATCTAAAACACTTCACTTCCTCCAGTTTTTCTCCATTCAAACTCACCTCCCAATTGACTTGACCCTCAACCCTACTGTACTTAATAACCTTGCTCTTATTCACATTTACTCTTAACTTTCTTCTTCCACACACTTTACCAAACTCCGTCACCAGCTTCTGCAGTTTCTCACATGAATCCGCCACCAGCGCTGTATCATCAGCGAACAACAACTGACTCATTTCCCAAGCTCTCACATCCCCAACAGACTTCATACTTGCCCCTCTTTCCAAAAACTCTTGCATTTACCTCCCTAACAACCCCATCCATAAACAAATTAAACAACCATGGAGACATCACACACCCCTGCCGCAAACCTACATTCACTGAGAACCAATCACTTTCCTCTCTTCCTACACGTACACATGCCTTACAACCTCGATAAAAACTTTTCACTGCTTCTAACAACTTGCCTCCCACACCATATATTCTTAATACCTTCCACAGAGCATCTCTATCAACTCTATCATATGCCTTCTCCAGATCCATAAATGCTACATACAAATCCATTTGCTTTTCTAAGTATTTCTCACATACATTCTTCAAAGCAAACACCTGATCCACACATCCTCTACCACTTCTGAAACCACACTGCTCTTCCCCAATCTGATGCTCTGTACATGCCTTCACCCTCTCAATCAATACCCTCCCATATAATTTACCAGGAATACTCAACAAACTTATACCTCTGTAATTTGAGCACTCACTCCTATCCCCTTTGCCTTTGTACAATGGCACTATGCACGCATTCTGCCAATCCTCAGGCACCTCACCATGAGTCATACATACATTAAATAACTTTATATATATGTATATATATATATATATATATATATATATATATATATATATATATATATATATATATTGGTTCTCAGTGAATGTAGGTTTGCGGCAGGGGTGTGTGATGTCTCCATGGTTGTTTAATTTGTTTATGGATGGAGTTGTTAGGGAGGTGAATGCAAGAGTTTTGGAAAGAGGGGCAAGTATGAAGTCTGTTGGGGATGAGAGAGCTTGGGAAGTGAGTCAGTTGTTGTTCGCTGATGATACAGCGCTGGTGGCTGATTCATGTGAGAAACTGCAGAAGCTGGTGACTGAGTTTGGTAAAGTGTGTGAAAGAAGAAAGTTAACAGTAAATGTGAATAAAAGCAAGGTAATTAGGTACAGTAGGGTTGAGGGTCAAGTCAATTGGGAGGTGAGTTTGAATGGAGAAAAACTGGAGGAAGTGAAGTGTTTTAGATATCTGGGAGTGGATCTGGTAGCGGATGGAACCATGGAAGCGGAAGTGGATCATAAGGTGGGGGAGGGGGCGAAAATTCTGGGAGCCTTGAAGAATGTGTGGAAGTCGAGAACATTATCTCGGAAAGCAAAAATTGGTATATTTGAAGGAATAGTGGTTCCAACAATATTGTATGGTTGCGAGGCGTGGGCTATGGATAGAGTTGTGCGCAGGAGGATGGATGTGCTGGAAATGAGATGTTTGAGGACAATGTGTGGTGTGAGGTGGTTTGATCGAGTAAGTACTGTAAGGGTAAGAGAGATGTGTGGAAATAAAAAGAGCGTGGTTGAGAGAGCAGAAGAGGGTGTTTTGAAATGGTTCGGGCACATGGAGAGAATGAGTGAGGAAAGATTGACCAAGAGAATATATGTGTCGGAGGTGGAGGGAACGAGGAGAAGAGGGAGACCAAATTGGAGGTGGAAAGATGGAGTGAAAAAGATTTTGTGTGATCGGGGCCTGAACATGCAGGAGGGTGAAAGGAGGGCAAGGAATAGAGTGAATTGGAGCGATGTGGTATACCGGGGTTGACGTGCTGTCAGTGGATTGAATCAAGGCATGTGAAGCGTCTGGGGTAAACCATGGAAAGCTGTGTAGGTATGTATATTTGCGTGTGTGGACGTATGTATATACATGTGTATGGGGGTGGGTTGGGCCATTTCTTTCGTCTGTTTCCTTGCGCTACCTCGTAAACACAGGAGACAGGAAAAAAAAAAAAAAAAAAATATATATATATATATATATATATATATATATATATATATATATATATATATATATATATTTTCTTTCTCCCCTATCCCTGGGGATAGGGGAGAAAGAATACTTCCCACGCATTCCTCATGTGTCGTAGAAAGCGACTAAAGGGGACGGGAGCGGGGGGGCCAGAAACCCTCCCCTTCTTGTATTTAACTTTCTAAAAGGGGAAACAGAAGAAGGAGTCACGCGTGGAGTGCTCATCCTCCTCGAAGGCTCACATTGGGGTGTCTAAATGTGTTTGGATATAACCAAGATGAGAAAAAAGGAGAGATAGGTAGTATGTTTGAGGAAAGGAACCTGGATGTTTTGGCTCTGAGTGAAATGAAGCTAAAGGGTAAAGGGGAAGAGTGGTTTGGGAATGTCTTGGGAGTAAAGTCAGGGGTTAGTGAGAGGACAAGAGCAAGGGAAGGAGTAGCACTACTCCTGAATCAGGAGTTGTGGGAGTATGTGATAGAGTGTAAGAAAGTAAATTCTAGATTGATATGGGTAAAACTGAAAGTTGATGGGAGGGAGATGGGTGATTATTGGTGCATATGCACCTGGGCATGAGAAGAAAGATCATGAGAGGCAAGTGTTTTGGGAGCAGCTGAATGAGTGTGTTAGTAGTTTTGATGCACAAGACCGGGTTATAGTGATGGGTGATTTGAATGCAAAGGTGAGTAATGTGGCAGTTGAGGGAATAATTGGTATAAATGGAGTGTTCAGTGTTGTAAATGGAAATGGTGAAGAGCTTGTAGATTTATGTGCTGAAAAAGGACTGGTGATTGGGAATACCTGGTTTAAAAAGTGAGATATACATAAGTATACGTATGTAAGTAGGAGATATGGCCAGAGAGCGTTGTTGGATTACGTGTTAATTGATAGCGCACGTAAGAGAAACTTTTGGATGTTAATATGCTGACCGGTGCAACTGGAGGGATGTCTGATCATTATCTTGTGGAGGCGAAGGTGAAGATTTGTGGGGGTTTTCAGAAAAGAAGAGAGAATGTTGGGGTGAAGAGAGTGGTGAGAGTAAGTGAGCTTGGGAAGGAGACTTGTGTGAGGAAGTACCAGGAGAGACTGAGTACAGAAAGGAAAAAGATGAGAACAATGGAGGTAAGGGGAGTGGGGGAGGAATGGGATGTATTTAGGGAAGCAGTGATGGGTAAAAGATGCTTGTGGCATGAGAAGCTTGGGAGGTGGGTTGATTAGAAAAGGTAGTGAATGGTGGAATGAAGAAGTAGATTATTAGTGAAAGAGAAGAGAGAGGCATTTGGATGATTTTTGCAGGGAAAAAATGCAAATGAGTGGGAGAGGTATAAAAGAAAGAGGCAGGAGGTCAAGAGAAAGGTGCAAGAGGTGAAAAAGAGGGCAAATGAGAGTTGGGGTGAGAGAGTATCATTAAATTTCAGGGAGAATAAAAAGATGTTTTGGAAGGAGGTAAATAAAGTGCGTAAGACAAGGAAGCAAATGGGAACTTCAGTGAAGGAGGCTAATGGGGAGGTGATAACAAGTGGTGATGTGAGAAGGAGATGGAGTGAGTATTTTGAAGGTTCGTTGAATGTGTTTGATGATAGAGTGGCAGATATAGGGTGCTTTGGTCGAGGTGGTGTGCAAAGTGAGAGGGTTAGGGAAATGATTTGGTAAATAGATAAGAGGTAGTAAAAGCTTTGCGGAAGATGAAAGCCGGCAAGGCAGCAGTTTGTATGGTATTGCAGTGGAATTTATCAAAAAAGGGGGTGACTGTATTGTTGACTGGTTGGTAAGGTTATTTAATGTATGTATGACTCATGGTGAGGTGCCTGAGGATTGGCAGAATGCTTGCATAGTGCCATTGTACAAAGGCAAAGGGGATAAGAGTGAGTGCTCAAATTTCAGAGGTATAAGTTTGTTGAGTATTCCTGGTAAATTATATGGGAGGGTATTGATTGAGAGGGTGAAGGCATGCATGTACAGAGCATCAGATTGGGGAAGACCAGTGTGGTTTCAGTAGTGATAGAGGATGTGTGGATCAGGTGTTTACTTTGAAGAATGTATGTTAGAAATACTTAGAAAAGCAAATGGATTTGTATGTAGCATTTATGGATCTGGAGAAGGCATATGATAGAGTTGATAGAGATGCTCTGTGGAAGGTTTTAAGAATGTATAGTGTGGGAGGCAAGTTGTTAGAAGCAGTGAAACGTTTTTATCGAGGATGTAAGGCATGTGTACGTGTAGGAAGAGAGGAAAGTGATTGGTTCTCAGTGAATGTAGGTTTGCGGCAGGGGTGTGTGATGTCTCCATGGTTGTTTAATTTGTTTATGGATGGGGTTGTTAGGGAGGTGAATGCAAGAGTTTTGGAAAGAGGGCAAGTATGCAGTCTGTTGTGGATGAGAGAGCTTGGGAAGTGTCAGTTGTTGTTCGCTGATGATACAGCGCTGGTGGCTGATTCATGTAAGAAACTGCAGAAGCTGGTAACTGAGTTTGGTAAAGTGTGTGAAAGAAGAAAGTTAAGATTAAATGTGAATAAGAGCAAGGTTATTAGGTACAGTAGGGTTGAGGGTCAAGTCAATTGGGAGGTAAGTTTGAATGGAGAAAAACTGGAGGAAGTAAAGTGTTTTAGATATCTGGGAGTGGATCTGGCAGCGGATGGAACCATGGAAGCGGAACTGAATCGTAGGGTGGGGGAGGGGGCGAAAATTCTGGGAGCCTTGAAGAATGTTTGGAAGTCGAGAACATTATCTCGGAAAGCAAAAATGGGTATGTTTGAAGGAATAGTGGTTCCAACAATGTTGTATGGTTGCGAGGCGTGGGCTATAGATAGAGTTGTGCGCAGGAGGGTGGATGTGCTGGAGATGAGATGTTTGAGGACAATGTGTGGTGTGAGGTGGTTTGGTCGAGTAAGTAATGTAATGGTAAGAGAGATGTATGGAAATAAAAAGATTGTGGTTGAGAGAGCAGAAGAGGGTGTTTTGAAATGGTTTGGTCACACGGAGAGAATGAGTTAGGAAAGATTGGCCAAGAGGATATATGTGTCGGAGGTGGAGGGAACGAGGAGAGGTGGGAGACCAAATTGGAGGTGGAAAGATGGAGTGAAAAAGATTTCGAGTGATCGGTGCTTGAACATGCAGGAGGGTGAAAGGCGTGCAAGGAATAGAGTGAATTGGAACGATGTGGTATACCTGGGTCGGCGTGCTGTCAATGGATTGAACCAGGGCATGTGAAGCGTCTGGGGTAAACCATGGAAAGTGTGTGGGGCCTGGATGTGGAAAGGGAGCTGTGGTTTCGGTGCATTATTACATGACAGCAAGAGACTGAGTGTGAACAAATGGGGCCTTTGGTGTCTTTTCCTAGCGCTACCTCGCACACATGAGAGGGGAGGGGGTTGTTATTCCATGTGTGGCGAGGTGGCGATGGGAACAAATAAAGGCAGACAGTATGAATTATGTACATGTGTATATATGTACATATCTGTGTGTGTATATACATGTGTACATTGAGATGTATAGGTATGTATATTTGCGTGTGTGGACGTGTATGTATATACGTGTGTATATGGGCGGGTTGGGCCATTCTTTCGTCTGTTTCCTTGCGCTACCTCGCTAATGCGGGATACAGCGACAAAGCAAATAAATATATAAAATATATATACACAGATATATACATGTATATATATTCACATGTACATAATTCATACTGTCTGCCCTTATTCATTCCCGTCGCCACCCCTACCACACATGAAATGAACCCCCCCCCCACATGTGTGCGAGATAGGACTGGGAAAAGACAACAAAGGCCATATTTGTTCACACTCAGTCTCTAGCTGTCATGTATAATGCATCGAAACCACAGCTCCCTTTCCACATCCAGGCCTCGCAAAACTTTCCATGGTTTACCCCAGACGCTTCACATGCCCTGGTTGAATTCCTTGACAGCACATGACCCCGGTATACCACATCATTCCAATTCACTCTATTTTTTGCACGCCTTTCACCCTCCTGCATGTTCAGGCCCCAATCACTCCAAATCTTTTTCACTCCATCTTTCCACCTCCAATTTGGTCTCCCATTTTTCCTCGTTCCCTCTACCTCTGACACGTATATCCTCTTTGTCAATCTTTCCGTACTAATTCTCTCCATGTGCCCAAACCATTTCAAAACACCCTCTTCTACTCTCTCAACCACACTCCTTTTATTACCACACATCTCTCTTGCACTTTCATTACTTACTAGATCAAACCTCTCACCACATATTGTCCTCAAACATCTCATTTCCAGCACATCCACCCTCCTCTGCACAACTCTGTCTATAGCCCATGCCTCGCAACCATATAACATTGTTGGAACCACTATTCCTTCAAACATACCCATTTTTGCTTTCCATGATGACATTCTCGACTTCCACACGTTCCTCAATGCTTTCAGAACTTTTGCCCCCTCTCCCATCCTATGATTCACTTCTGCTTCCATGGTTCCATCCGCTGCCAAATCCACTCTCAGATATATAAAACACGCATTTATGCATACATGTGCATATAAACATACACATATAAATCTACGTACAAAGACATATAAATATAACACATGTACATATTCATATTTGCTTGCCTCCACTCATTCTTGGCATTAACCCGCCCCACAGGAAACAGCATCGTTACCCCCTGCCTCAGCAAGGTAGTGCCAGGAAAACAGACAAAAAAGGCCACATTCATTCACACTCAGTCTCTATCGTTGTCTGTAATGCACCGAAACCACATCTTATCTAGGCCCCACAGACCTTCCCTTGGTTTACTCCAGACGTTTCATATGCCCTCTTTCAGTCCATTGACAGCACGTCAACCCAGGTATACCACATCGTTCCAATTCAGTATTTCTTGCACGCCTCTCACCCTCCTGTATGTTCAGGCTCTGATCAGTCAAGATCTTTTTTCACTCCATCCTTCCACCTCCAGTTTAGTATCCTGCTTCTCTTTGATCCCTCCACGTCTTTGTCAATCTTTCCTCACTCATTCTCTCCATATGCCCTATCCATTTCAGCATACCATTTCTGCTCTCTCAGGAACACACTTTTTATTTCTGCTCATCTCTCTTACCCTTTCATTACTTTCTCGATCAAAGCACCTCACATCCCATATTGTCCTTAAACATTTCATTTCCAGCACATCCACCTTCCTCCATACAACCCTATCTATATCGCATACCTAGCAACCATGTAATATTGTTGCAACTACAATTCCTTCAAACATACCCATTTTTGCTCTACAAGATGACGTTCTCTCCTTCCAAACATTCCCCATCGCTCCCAGAACCTTTGCCCCCTCCTCCAGACTGTGACTCGCTTCCACTTCTATGGTTCTATTTGCTGCTAAGTCTACATTCAGATATCTAAAACACTACACTTCCTCCAAGTTTTCTTCATTCAAACACATCCCAATTTACTTGTCCCTCAACCCTACTGAACCTGATAACCGTGCTCTTATTCACATTTACTCTCAACTTTCTCCTTTCACACACTTTTCCAAACTCAGTCACCAACTTCTGTAGTTTTTCACTTGATCAGCTACTAGAGTTATATCATTAGTGAACAACAACTGACTCACTTCCCAAGCCCCCCCCATCCCCAACTGACTATATACTCGCCCCCTCTCTCCAAGGCTTTTGCATTTACCTCCCTAACAACCCCATCCATAAACGAATTGAACAACTATGGTGACATCACACATCCCTGCAGCAGGCCAACCTTCACTGGGAACCTGTCACTCTCCTTTCTTCCTGGTCATGCACATGCCTTACATCCTTGGTAAATACTTTTCACTGCATCTAGTAGCACTCCTCCCACACCATATACTCTTAAGACCTTCCACAAAGCATCTCTATCAATCCTATCATATGCCTTCTCCAGATCCATAAATGCCACATACAAACCCGTCTGTTTTTCTAAGTATTTCTCACACACATTCTTCAAAGCAAACACCCGATCCACACATCCCCTACCACTAATGAAACCACACTGCTCTTCCCCCATCTGATGCTCTGTCCATTCCTTCACCGTCTCATTCAGTAAACTCCTACACAATTTTACTGGAATACTCAGCAAACTTATGCCTCTGCAGTTTGAACACTCACCTTTCTCCCCTTTGCTTTTGTAAAATGGCACTATGCATGCATTCTGCCAATCCTCAGGCATTTCACCATGATCCGTGCATACATATAATGTCCTTCCCAACCAATCAACAACATAGTCACTCCCTTTCATGATAATTTCTACTGCTGTACCATCCAAACCTGCCACCTTGCCTGATTTCATCTTCTGCAAAGCTTCACTGCCTCTTATCTCTTAACTAAGCCATTCTCTTTGACCCTCTCACTTTGCATATCCTCCTGACCAAAACACTGTACATCTGCTGCCTTATCATGAAACACATTCTACAAACCTTCAAAATACTCACTCCATCTCCTTCTCACTTCATCGTTACCTGTTATTACTTCCCCCCTTTCCTCCTTCACCGATGTTCCTATTTGTTCTTTTGTCTAACGCCCTTTATTTACCTCCTTCCAAAACATCTTTTTATTTTCCCTAAAGTTTAATGATACTCTCCCTCACCTCAAATCTCATTTGCCTTCATTTGAACCTTGCACTTTCCTCATGACCTCCTGCCACTTTCTTTTATCCATCTCCCAGTCATTTGCACTCCTTCCTCGTAAGTATCTTCCAAATGCCTCCCTTTTCTCTTTGACTAAAAACTTTACTACTTCATCCCACCATTTATTGAGTGCAGCACTAATCAGCATCTTTTGCACATGCCATTACTGCTTCCCTAAATACATACCATTCCTCACCCACTCCCCTTACGTTATTTTGCTCTCACATTTTGCCATTATACACTCAATCTCTCCTGGTACTTCCTCACACAAGTCTCCTTTCCAAGCTCACTCACTATCACAGTATTGGCTGCATACTTTGGCAACTTCCTTTCTGTTTCTCCTTGGTTAAATTTCACATTATTGTCATCCAATATCATTATTTGTAATACCAACAAGTAAACATGATGACTACACAACTTTTACATAGTCTTGCATATATTCTAAAAGACTCATAACACCACAGACTGTAATTCATGCTTTGCTTCCTTTTCTAATGAATATTCTAAACAGCATTCAGGTTTTTCCATGCTTACTATGAGTCAGAAAATATGAATGTTTTCAGTGCCATTATAGGCATTAAAGGCATTTAAGACTTCCTTAGTGAGAGGCTTTTGGCACTGACAGTATGAATAGTCACAGTGCCAAAAGACTCTCCCTAAGGAAACCTTTAATGAAGCATACACGACTCCTACGTCAACCATAGACCCACTATATTCCCTCTTACCTCCACCTCTACCACCACACCACCACCACAGCCACCCAAACATTTCACAACCAAACAAGCTCCATCACGAATGACATCAGAGAGATAACAAACATTCTGATGTATCGCCAATAAAACATTTCCTTTCAGAATGTTTGTTATCTCTCTGATGTCATTCGTGACTGAGCTTATTTGGTTGCGAATGACATCAGAGAGATAAGAAACTATTCATTCAAACATACCCATTTTTGCTGTATGAGATAACATTCTCTCCTTCCACACATTCCTCATCGTTCCCCAAACCTTCGCTCCCTCTGCCACCCTGTGTCTCACTTCTGCGTCCGTGGTTCCATTTGCTGCTAAGTCCACTCCAAGATATCTAAAACGCTTCACTTCCTCCAATTTTTCTTCATTCAAACTCACTCTTAATTTTCTGCTATTCATAAGATCTGCCAAAAGACCTTCTTCCTGAGGATTTATTAAGTGCAGCACATTAAGCCTACACAGGTGAAAATCCTCGACTTGACAGGACTTAAATTGAATGGCTTCTCACCTGTATGAGCTTTTATATGCCACAGTGAATGTTAGCTTGACAAGATGATGTCCTGCAACCAAACAGCTTAAAGTAAAACAGGAAGTTGGTAATGGTTCAGAATCCATCAGTTAGTACTTCTCAGTCATCTGTAAGGGCTCAGATGGATGACACTGAATGGTCACAGTGCCAAAAGACTCTCGCAAAGGAAACCTTTAATGAAGCACACTTCTATTCATAAGGCCAGCCAATAAGACCTCCCAGAGGATTTATTAAGTGCAGCACATTAAGCTCACACAGGTGAGAATCCTCGACTTTACTGGACTTAAATTGAATGGCTTCTCGCCTGTGTGAGCTTTCATGTGCCACAGTGAATGTCCGCTCTACAAGATGATGTCCTTTAGTCAGACAGCTCATGAAGTGAAACAGGAAGTTGGTAATGGTTCAGAATCCATCAGGTAGTACTTCCCAGTCATCTGAAAGGACTCAGAGGGATGACACTGAAATTGATCAGGAAGAATTCTTAGCCTTAAAAAGTTGATTTTTATGCTGAAGAAAATAGTACCACTAAATTTATATAACGTCATTGCCAAAAAGTTTTGAACCATTCTGTATAGTATGAAACAGTAAAGCAGCCACTCCCCAACTGATAATGAGGATAACAGTAAATACCCTAAGAAGATAATCATTTATTTATTTATTTGATATACTTGATCAACGTTTACTGCCTCAGTGAGGTAGCGCCAGGAAACAGATGAAGAATGGCCCAGCCACTCCTGTGCAAATATAATACATAAACACCCTTACACACACTTATACATGCATATACATATACATAACATGCATACATACATATACCTAAACATACAAAGACATATACATATATACACATGTATATAATCATACTTGCTTGCCTTCATCCATTCCTGGCGCTACCCTGCCCCACTGGAAACAGCATCACTACCCCATGCCTCAGCGAGTTAGCACCAGGAAAACAGACAAAAATGGCCACATTCTTTCACACTCAGTCTGTAGCTGTCATTTATAATGTACCAAAACCACAGCTCCTTAACCACATGCAGGCCCCACATACCTTTCCATGGTTTACCCCAGACATTTCACATTCCCTGGTTCAGTCCATTGACAGCACATCGACTCCGGTATACCACATTGTTCCAGTTCACTTCAGTCCTTGCACACCTCTCAACCTCCTGTATGTTCAGGCTCTAATTGCTCAAAATCTTTTTCATTGCATCCCTCCACCTCGAATTTGTCCTCCTGTTATTCCTTGTTCATTCTATCTCTGACAAATATGTCCTCTTTGTCAATCTTTCTTCATTCATTCTCTCCATATGTCCAATCCATTTCAACAAACCCAATTCTGCTTTCTCAGCCACACTTTTTATTTCCATACATCTCTCTTACCCTTTCATTGCTTACTTGGTCAAACCACCTCACACGATATATTGTCCTCAAACATTTCATTTCCAGCACATCCACCCTCCTCCATATAACCCTATCTGTAGCCCATTCCTTGCAATCATATGATATTGTTGGAACTACTATTCATTTAGACGTACCCATTTTTGCTCTATGAAATAACGTTCTCTTCTTCCACACATTCTTCATCGCTCCCCCAACCTTCACCCCCTCCCCCACCCTGTGTCTCACTTCTGCTTCCATGGTTCCGTTTGCTGCTAAGTCCACTCCCAGATATCTAAAGCACTTCACTTCCTCCAATTTTTCTTCATTCAAATACATCCCAATTTATTTGTCCCTCAACCGTACTGAATCTAATAACCTTGCTCTTATTCATGTTTACACCCAACTTATTCCTTTCACACACTTTTCCAAACTCAGTCACCTACTTCTGCAGTTTCTCACTCGAATCAGCCACCAGAGCTGTATCATTGGCGAACAGCAAGTGACTTTTCCCCAAGTCCTCTCCTCCCCAACAGACTGCATACTCACCCATCTCTCCAAAACTCTCGCATGTCCCTCCCTAACTACCCCATCCATAAGCAAATTAAACCACCATGGGAACATCACACACCCCTGCTGCAGACCGACCTTCACTGGGAACCAATCACTCTCCTCTTCCTGCTCAAACACATGCCTTACATCTTTTGGAAAAACTTTTCACTGTTTCTAGCAGCTTACCTCCCACAACGTATACTCTAAAGACCCTCCACAAAGCATCTCTGTCAACCCTATGATATGCCTTTTCCAGATCCATAGATGCTACATACAAATCCATCTGTTTTTTAGGGTATTTCTCACACACATTCTTTAAAGCAAACACCTGATCCACACATCCTCTACTACTTCTGAAACCACACTGCTTTTCCCCTGTCTGATGCTCTGTACATGCCTTCATCCTCTCAATCAATACTCTACCATACAATTTCCGAGGAATACTCAACATACTTATGCCTCTGTAGTTTGAGCACTCTCCTTTGTTCCCTTTGCCTTTGTACAGTGGCACTATGCATGCATTTCGCCAATCCTCAGGCACATCACCATGATTCATGCATATGTAGAACATTCTTAACAACCAATAACAACACAGCCACCCCCTGGTTCCATCCGCTGCTAAGTCCACTCCAAGATATTTAAAACAGATCACTTCCTCAAATTTTTCTCCATTCAAACTTATATCCCAGTTAACTTGTACCTCAACCCTACTGAACCTAATGACCTTGTTTTTATTCACATTTCCTCTCAACTTTCTCCTTTCACACATGCTTTTCCAAACTCAATCACCAACCTCTGCAGAGTGAACAGTTCCCAGTGAAAGTCGGTTTGCAGTATGAGTGGGTGATGTCATCATGGTTGTTTAATTTGTTTAGGGATGGGGTGGTGATTGAGGTAAAAGCAAGAGTTTTGGAGAGATGGGCAAGGATGCAGGTTGTTTGGGACATGAGGGCTTGAGAAGTGTGTCAGTTGTTGTTTGCCAGTGATACTGCACTGGTAGCTGATTCAGGTGAGAACTGCAAAAGTTGGTGACTGAGTTTGGAAGAGTGTGTGAAAGGAGAAAGCTGAGAGTAAATGTGAATAAAAGCAAAGGTATTTGATTCAGCAGGTATGTGGGACAAGTTAGCTGGGAGGCAAGTTTGAATGGTGAAAGATTGGAGGAAGTGGGGTGTTTTAGATATCTGGGAGTGGACTTGGCAGCAAATAGATACATGTAAACAAAAGCGAGTCATAGGATGAGGGAGGGGGCAAAGGTTGGGGAGTAATGAAGAATGTGTGGAATGAGAGAACGTTATCTCAGGGCAAAAATTGGGTCTGTATTTGAAGGAATGGTAGTTCAAAGAATATTATTTAGTTGCAAAGCATGGGCTATAGATAGGAATGCATGGAGGAAGGTGGATGTGTTGGAAATGAAAATGTTTGAAGACAGCATGTGGTGTGAGGAGGTTTGATTAAGTAATGAAAGGTTAAGAGAGATGTGTGGAAACAAATAAAGTGTGGTTGAGAGGGCAGAATAGGGTGTATTGAAATAGTTTGGACATATGAAGAGAATGAGTGAGGAAAGGTTGGCAAAGAGGATATATGTGTCAGAAGTGGAGGAAACAAGAAGTGGGAGACCAAATTTAAGATGGATTGATGGAGTGAAAAAGATTTTGAGTGATTGGGACCTGAACATGCATGAGGGTGAAAGGCATGAACAGAATAGAGTGGATTGGAATGATGTGGTATATTGCGGTCAATGTGCCATCAGTGAACTGAACCAGGGCATGTGAAATGTCTGGGATAAACCTTGGAAAGGTCTGTGGGGCCTGGATGTGGATAGGGAGCTGTAGTTTCAATGCATTATAAATGACTGCTTATGTGTGAATGTAAGTGGATATGGCCTTTTTTGTCTTTCGTGGCACCACCTCACTGATGCAAGAGGTAGTGATTCTTTTTCCTGTGGTGCGGGATGGCACCGAAATGGATGAAGGTGAGCATGGATGAAAATGAAAGTGCATTTCAGTAGTTCAGATAATTTTATTTAACATGGTTTTTCAATACATGCAGTACAGCTTGTTTCTTGAAAGTCTATCTCATGAGGCGCAAACAATGCATAAAGTTTTTTGAATCTGAACATCACCACAAAAATTCTTTTTCTCCTCTGCCATTCTTGACCACATTTCCCTGACCGTCAAAGGGACGTGGGGGGATGTCTTGTGGTTAAGATGGGGGTTGTGTAGGGTGGGGCTGTCCTGGGTAACAAGATGTTTGTTCAAATATTTTTTTTCGTTTCTTCGTCATTTTTTCATAATGATTTGGTTGATAATAGTTACCTTGGGACATATTAAAGTACTTAGTATTAGCACCTAAGACAGATTCAGTGGCATTGTGGGTAGCATAATCTGAAGAAGGGTACAATGTGATTTGTTTTTTAAGGTCTACAGGGTGTTTAGCTATTGCATTTGTGTGGTCATCCTTGCAAACTGAATGGTGGTGCTAGTAGCATCCCTCAGTTGCTGTTTTACCGGTCTGCCCAATGTGTACATCTTTACATGACTTACATTTGAAGGTGTAAACACTCCCAATTATCAGATAATTTGCCTCCTTTTGATTAAGGTCTTATTGATAGTGTTACTATACTTGGAGGTAACATCAAAAGCACAGTTTTATTATACCTGCCTTACATTAACTAAGATAGGAGAACAGGGCAACACTAAACATTTAGACATCATCATTTTTCACATTTTTGTTACTAAATGCATAAAATGTCTTCCTGGTTTTCCAGTAAGCCTTATTCACTAACCACTTAGGATTACATAACTGCATAAAGATATTTCATATATGACTACATATGACCCTGACTTATGATGGTATGACGTACGATTTTTCAGGTTTACAATGGTAAGGTTTTCAACACTTTATTATAAGATAGGCTTTGTGTTAGATGATTTTGTCCCACTGTAGGCTAATATAAGTGTTCTGAGGATGTTGAAGGTAAGCTTGGCTAAGCTATGATGTTTGGTAGGTTAGATTTACAGTATCAAATGTATTTTCGACTTTAAATATTTTCAACTTACGATGGGTTTACTGGAACGTAACCCCATTATAAGTTGAGGAGCATCTGTAATTTGTCTACCAGACTTATGGGATCACATATCTGTAATGCTCTTAAACACATAGACTTAACTACAGACATTTTTACAGAAGAATCATGTACTGAAAAATAATAAACTCAGAATTGATAGGCTTCTTATAGATCTTGAAGAACAAGTGATCAGATTCCCTAGTTATCAACACATGAAGAAATGGCAGTTTGCCTTCTTTTTCCCATTCAATCTTGCATTTGATGGTGAGGGGAAATTTTATTTAATTTCATTAAAGAAAACATCACAAGGCACCCCAACTCCCTTTAATCGTATAGTCAAGAATAGCAGAGGAGAGATGGGATTTTTGTGGTGGTGTTGGGATTTAAAAACTTTACAAATTGTTTGCACCTGATGAGGCAAATTGTCTGTGAAATATTTGCTGCATGTATAGAAAAATTAAATTTTAGATGAAATTATGAGAACTCCTATTGAGTTGCGATTTCACCATAAGCATCAGACTAATGTGATCAACATATCAACAGTATGTATGTATATATATATATATGTATTTGTATGTTTATCCCTGGGGATAGGAGAGAAAGAATAGTTCCCACGCATTCCCTGCATGTTGTAGAAGGTGACTAAAGGGAATGGGAACAGAGGGCTAGAAACCCCTCCCCTCCTTGTATTTTAACTTTCTAAAAAGGGAAACAGAAGAAGGAGTCATGCGGGGAGTGCTCATCCTCCTCGAAGACTCAGATTGGGGTGTCTACATGTGTGTGGATGTAACCAAAATGAGAAAAAAGGAGAGATAGGTAGTATGATTAAGGAAAGGAAACTGGATGTTTTGGCTCAGAGTGAAACGAAGCTCAAGGGTAAAGGGGAAGAGCGGTTTAGGAATGTCTTGGGAGTAAAGTCAAGGGATGGTGAAAGGACAAGAGGAAAGGAAGGAGTTGTTACTACTTCTGAAACAGTTATAGGAGTATGTGATAGAGTGTAAGAAAGTAAACTCTAGATTGATATGGGTAAAACTGAAAGTGGATGTAGAGAGATGGGTGATTATTGGTGCCTATGCACCTTGTCATGAGAAAGATCACGAGAGGCATTTCGAGAGCAGCTGAGTGAGTGGGTTAGCAGCTTTAATGCACGAGCTCAGGTTATAGTGATGGGTGATTTCAATGCAAAAGTGAGTAATGTGGCAGTTGAGGGTATAATTGTTGTACATGGGGTGTTCAGTGTTGTAAATGGAAGTGGTGAAGAGCTTGTAGACTTGTGTGCTGAAAAAGGACTGGTGATCGGGAATACCTGGTTTAAAAAGAGAGATATACAAAGTATATGTATGTAAGTAGGAGAGATGGCCAGACAGCGTTATTGGATTATGTGTTGATTGATAGGCGTGTAAGAGAGACTTTGGATGTTAATGTGCTGAGAGGGGCAACTGGGGGGGGATATCTGACCATTATCTTGTGGAGGCAAAGGTGAAGATGTGTTGAGGTTTTCGGAAAAGAAGAAAGAATGTTGGGGTGAAGAGAGTGGTGAGAGTAAGTGACCTTGGAAAGGAGACTTGTTTGAGGAAGTACCAGGAGAGATTGAGTGCAGAATGGAAAAGGTGAGAGCAAATGACGTAAGGGGAATGGGCTATGAATAGGATGTATTTCGGGAAGCAGTGATGGCTTGTGCAGAAGATGCATGTGGCATGAGAAAGGTGGGAGGTGGGAAGATTAGAAAGGGTAGTGAGTGGTAGGTTGAAGAAGTAAGATTGTTCGTGAAAGAGAAGAGAGAGGCATTTGGACGATTTTTGCGTTGAAATAATGCAAATGACCAGGAGATGTATAAAAGAAAGAGGCAAGAGGTCAAGAGAAAGATGAAAAAGAGGGCAAATGAGAGAAGGGTGAGAGTGTCATTAAATTTTAGTGAGAATAAAAAGATGTTTTGGATGGAGGTAAATAAAGTACATAAGACAAGAGAACAAATGGGAACATCAGTGAAGGGGGCAAATGGGAGGTAATAACAAGTAGTAGTGAAGTGAAAGGGAGATGAAGTGAGTATTTTGAAGGTTTGTTGAATGTGCTAGATGATGGAGTGGCAGACATGGGGTGTTTTGGTTGAGGTGGTGTGCGAAGTGAGAGGGTCAGGGAGAATAATTTGGTAAACAGAGAAGAGGTAGTGAAAGCTTTGCGGAAGATGAAAGCTGGCAAGGTGGCAGGGTTTGGATGGTATTGTAGTGGAATTTATTAGAAAAGGGGGTGACTGTGTTGTTGACTGGTTGGTGAGGATATTCAGTGTATGTATAGTTCATGGTGAGGTGCCTGAGGATTGGCGGAATGCATGTATGGTGCCATTGTACAAAGGCAAAGGGGATAAAGGTGAGTGCTCAGATTACAGGGAGGTACTAAGGCATATTCAATTTACAAAAGTTTGAGCATAACTGATAAGGTGTATGGAAGGGAGGTGACAAGAGTGTCTTGGCATCTGACTGGGGAGGAGTAATGTGGCTTTGAAAAAGGTAAAGGCTGTGTGGACCATGCATTTGCATGGAGAAAAAGACGGAACAGCGACATTTGCTGATCTGGAGAAAGTATATTAGAAGCTTGACTGAGATGCCTTATGGATGGTGCTATGATGTATGAGGTAAATGAAAGTTACTACATGCAAAGAAGTGTTTTTGATGGGATAGTACAGCATGTGTGCAAGTAACAAGGAAGGATGCCAAGAGGTTTCTAGTGAAGGTGGATCTGCATCAAAGATATAGGATGTCACTATGGTTATTTAATTTGTTCACAGATAGGGTGGCGGTAAGAGGTTTAAAAAAGGGTTTTGGAGCAGGTCCACAATATGCAGGGGGGTGGTATGGAAGGTGAATCAGATGCTGTGTGCAAATATGACTGATGGCAGACTGCAAAAAGAAACTCGTCGGGAGAATGTCTGAAAGTTGAAAGTAAATGTAAACAAAGGTAGAGCAACAATGTGCTACCAGGGGTACCCTGTTATAAGTAATGACAATCAGATTTTGCCACAATGGTAGGGCTGGCATGCATTGTTCACCAAATGCCTTGCTTTTTAAAGTATACTATTTCCACTGCCATGCTTCTTTCATAGTTGCCAGTCTGATATTCATCTAGGTATGACCTTAACAATGTAACTAGTTTTCCTTTAAATATTTCTGTAGTTTCTCAGAGAGAGAAGACAGTATGAGTGTTAGTTTAAATGTGGTGGACCTAAAGTACAGTGCTTTAGGTTCTTGGAAGTGGATATGGCAGCAGATGAAACTATTGGGGATAAAGTGAGTTGTTCGGTGGAGCCAAGGTCCCAGGCACATGAAGGAGCATGTGAATGGAAGGGTCAGTTTCTGTAAGGATTATGCTGAATATGTTTGATGGTTTGTTAATCCAAACAGTGTTGAACAGATGCAAGTCTTAAGTTGTGAATGCAAAAGAGGAAGAGGGTATACGTATTGGAAAAAAATGCCTGGGGATATGTGGTTTGAGTAGGTAGATCATTTAAGGAATGATTGGGTCAAAGAGTGGTAGTAAGTGTAGTCTGATTGAAATAGCCAACCAGGGTTTGCTGAAATGGTTAAGGTATATATTGATAGGATAAACAAAAAAAAAATACTAAGAGAATCCACCAGGGTTTGCTGAAATGGTTAAGGTATATATGGATAGGATAAACAAAAAAATACTGAGAGAATCCACATATCAGAAGTGGAGGGAGCAAAGGGAAAGGGGAGACTGAAATGGATGGAGTGAAGATGGCTTTTGGGTACAAGCCTGAACTTTCAGGACAATGACTTGCATGTACTGGATACACTGATGTGAATATATGTGGCATATCAGAGAGTGACAGGCTTTCGATGAGTCAACGTAAACTATGCAGTAGTCTTCAAGGACTGGCTCTGATTTTGGTACATTGAACATGACAGCAAGAGTGTTGTGTGCAAATGAGGTCAATGTTCCTTTGTTCCGAATGCTACCTCTGATGCAGGACAGCATTTAGATGTAAAAAAAAAATCTCAAGCGTAGGTGAACATGTATTTCTACTTAAAAAAATCATTTAACCTGAGGAATTGTATATCTCTCCTAAAGTAACAGATGGGCCACAAGTCGATTCAGAGAAGCCAATCACACTGCGACTTCGGTCAAATGTGACACATAACATTACAGCACCTAGAACAGTAAGACAAAATAAGTTCAAGTTAAGGCTTCTTTCTGTTACCTTATGAATTAAGCCATAGGTACAATTTTCTTTACACTCAAAACTTTTTTTTCTTTTTTCCAGACTGTATGATTAAATCCAGTAATGAGAACATTTTTGAATATTTAAATTGCTATAAAGTACAAAATGTATATGTGCAAAAAAACAAGAAATTTAGTTTCTTGTCTTTTCCTCAAAGAAATTTTGCACTGTCCCTGTTTACTAAATGTATGTGTATGGAGTAAATACTACCCTGGCAGTGGTTAAGGTTCCATTAGATGTTACTGTTTAATGAAATCATCACTACCAGTAATTCTAACCTCCTTTATCTCATATATACCAGTAAGATACCATATAATACTTTTTCTTTCTTTTTTCTTTCTTTCAAACTATTCGCCATTTCCCGCATTAGCGAGGTAGCGTTAAGAACAGTGGACTGGGCCTTTGAGGGAATACCCTCACCTGGCCCAATTCTCTGTTCCTTCTTTTGGAAAATTAAAAAAAAACGAGAGGGGAGGATTTCCAGCCCCCCGCTCCCTCCCCTTCCAGTCGCCCTCCACGACACGCAGGGAACACGCTGGAAGCATTCTTTCTCCCCTATCCCCAGGGAATAGGGGATAGTGGAGAAAGAACACCTCCCACACATTCCCCGCGTGTCGCAGAAGGCGACCAAAAGGGGAGGGAGCGTGGGGCTGGAAATCCTCCCCCCCCTTTTTTTTTTCAATTTTCCAAAAGAAGGAACAGAGAGGGGGGGCTTTGTCACTGTCTCCCGTGTTAGCGAGGTAGCGTTAAGAACAGAGGACTGGGCCTTTGAGGGAATATCCTCACCTGGCCTCCTTCTCTGTTCCTTTTTTTGAAAAAAAAAGAAAAAAAAAAATCTTTCTTTTTAAACTATTCGCCATTTCCCGCATTAGCGAGGTGGCCCCCTTCTCTGTTCCTTCTTTTGGAAAAAATACTGTAGGGGAGGATTTCCAGCCACTCCGTTCCCACCCCATTTAATCACCTTCTACAACACAGGGAATACATGGGCAGTATAATTTCTCCCCTATCCCCAGGGACAATATAGCCTTTACAAGCAACTCATCCGCTCCACTGTAAACTATGCCTCACCTGCTTGGTCTTCATCCTCTCATAAGCTAACATAACAAAGCTGTAAACCAAACATAAGAAAAGAGCATTCAGAACAATTACTGGCTGGTTAGCAACCACAAATACTCAGTGCTTACACAAACAAACAAAGATCATTTCAATAATATCCCACTTCAATTTGTTTGTCATTCAGGACTTTGCAAAATGACTAAACATCTCCAGTCCAAAACACTCCATAACTAACCACTAATCCCTAAGCAGAAATATAAAGCATAACCCTGCTTCATACTTCAGCAACCAGTATTCAAAGTCCCCCACCCCATACCATACCCCATCCCCTGCAAATGCACTACTGACCAAATACATTGATATTGAAGTGACCCAACAATCAACAAACAACCATCCTTCCAATTCACAGTCTTTTCTTTAAACACCTGCACCTCATACATGCATCCATTAGACATGTCACTTCACCGATAAGCACAAGTCATACTTTCCCTTCAATGCTCTGGATATCAACAAGCACAAGTCACACTTTCCCTTCAATGCTCTGGATATCAACTTCCCAACATAACTACAAACATCAACACATCTTAGGATTCCCCATAACCACTATGCATTAACTACAGTGAAGACTAAATATTTACTGATCCGGTGCCTCGCATTCTCCCCACATATGATAAATAAACATACGGCTAAGAGCTGCAAGGATTTCATAAAAAAAGAGAGGACTCCTTGGGCAGGCAGTATGTATATAATGCTAAATGATGTGATTTATGAAAAGATAATGTGAAATTTCTTTATGGCTCTGACTGATGGTCACATGAAAATCACAGAGCATGTTCCATATACATAAGTTGCACCATATAATACTACTCAATATATATGATAAGCAAAAACTTAGTCTTGAATGTAAGCAGTCTGTCTTGCTATATACAGTAAAATCTTCACAAAGATACGTCCTATGTTAACTGCTTATATATATCTATCTATATTTCTAATGCCTTATCCCTGGGGATAGGGGAGAAAGAATACCTCCCAACTATTCCTTGCGTGTCATAAAAGGCGACTAAAAGGGGGGGGAAGCAGGGGGCTGGAAATCCTCTCCTCGTTTTTAATTTTCCAAAAGACGGAATAGAGAAGGGGGCCAGGAGAGGATATTCCTCAAAGGCTCAGTCCCTTGTTCTTGGTGCTGCCTCGCTGATGCGGGAAATGGCAAATAGTATGAAAAAAAAGTTTGTTAAGTATTCCTGGGAAATTATATGGGAGGGTATTGATCGAGAGGGTGAAGGCATGTACAGAACACCAGATTGGGGAGGAGCAGTGTGGTTTCAGAAGTGATAGAGGAATTGTGGATCAGGTGTTTGCTTTGAAGAGTGTATGTGAGAAATCCTTAGAAAAGCAGATGGATTTTTATGTAGCGTTTATGGATCTGGAGAAGGCATATGATGGAGTTGATAGAGATGCTCTGTGGAAGGTATTAAGAGTATATGGTGTGGGAGGTAAGTTGCTAGAAGCAGTGAAAAGTTTTTATCATGGATGTAAGGTTTGTGTTCAAGTAGGAAGAGAGGAAAGTGATTGGTTCCCAGTGAATGTTGGTTTGTGGATGTGTGGATGAAATGTTTGCTTTGAAGAATGTATGTGAGGAATACTTAGAGAAACAGATGGATTTGTATGTGGCATTTATGGATCTGGAGAAGGTATATGATAGGTTTGATAAAGATCTTTGTGGAAGGTCTTAAGAGTATATGATGTGTGAGGTAAGTTGCAAGAAGCAGTGAAAAGCTTTTACTAAAGATGTACGGCATGTGTACGAGTAGAAAAAGAGGAGAGTGATTGGTTTCCAGTAAATGTCGGTTTGCGGCAGGGGTGTGTGATGTCCCCATGGTTCATTAATATGTTTATGGATGGGATGGTTAGGTAGGTAAATGCAAGTGTTTTGGAGAGAGGGACGAGAATGCAGTCTGTTGGGGATGAGAGGGTTTGGGAAGTGAGTCAGTTGTTATTCGCTGATGATACAGCTGTGTTGGCTGATTCGAGTGAGAAACTGCAGAAGTTGGGGACTGAGTTTGGAAAAGTGTGTGAAAGGAGAAAGTTGAGAGTAAATGTGAATAAGAGCAAGGTTATTAGGTTCAGTAGGGTTGAGGGACAAGTTATTTGGGATGTAAGTTTGATGTGTTTTTTTTTTTTTTTTTTCAATTTTCCAAAAGAAGGAACAGAGTGGGGCCAGGTGAGGATATTCCAAAAAAGGCCCAGTCCTCTGTTCTTAACGCTACCTTGCTAACGCGGGAAATGGCAAATAGTTTAAAAGAAAGAAAGAAAAGTTTGAATGGAGAAATTTTGGAGGAAGTGAAGTGTTTTCGATATCTGGGAATGGACTTGGCAGCAAATGGAACCATGGAAGTGGAAATGAGTCATAGGATGGAGGAGGGGGAAAGGTTCTAGGAGTGATGAAGAATATGTGGAAAGAGTGAACGTTATCTCAGAGAGCAAAAATGGGAATGTTTGAATGAGTAGTAGTTCCAACAATATCATACAGTTGCAAGGCATGGGCTGTAGATAGGGTTGTACAGAGGAGGGTGGGTGTGTTGGAAATGAATAGTTTGAGGACAATATGTGGTGTGAGGTGTTTTGATCAAATAAGTAATGAAAAGTTAAGAGAGATGTGTTGTAAATAACAGAAAGAGCAGAAGAGGGTGTTGCAATGGTTTGGACATATGGAAAGAATGAGTGAGGAAAGGTTAACAAAGAGGATATATGTGTCAAATGTGAGTGAATAAGAAGCGGGATACCTAATTGGAGGTGGGAGGATGGAGTGAAAAGATTTTGAGCAATCGGGACCTGAATATAAGGAGGGTAAAAGGCATGCATGGAGTAGGGTGAATTAGAAGAGTGTAGTATGCTGGGGTCCACGTGCTGTTAATAGACAGAACCAGGGCATCTGAAACGTAAGGGTAAACCATGGAATGGTCCATGGGGCCGGGTTGTGGATAGGGAGCTGTTGTTTTGGTGCATTACACATGACACCTGTATAATCGGCGAACAACAACTGACTCACTTCCCAGTCCTAATCCCCAACAGACTGCACACTCGCCCCTCTCCCCAAAACTCTTGCATTTACCTCCCTAACCACCCCATTCATAAACAAATTAAACAACCATGGGGTCATCACACACCCCTGCCACAGACTGACATTCACTGGGAACCAGTCACTCTCCTTTCTTCTTACTTTTACCCATGCCTTACGTCCTTGGTAAAAACTTTTCACTGCTTCTAGCAACTTCCCTTCCACTCCATATACTCTTAAGACCTTTCACAAAGCATCTTTATCAACCCTGTCATATACCTTCTCCAGATGCATAAAGGCCACGTACAAATCTATCTTTTTCTAAGTATTTTTCACACACATTCTTCAAAGCAAAGACCTGATCCACCCATCCTTTAACACTCCTGAAACCACACTGCTCTTTTCCAATCTAATATTCTGTACATGCCTTCCCCCTCTCAATCAATACCCTCCCATATAATTTCCCAGGAAAACTCAACAAACTTATTCCTCTGTCGTTTGAACACTCACCTTTGTCCCCTTTGCCTTTGTACAATGGCATTATGCATGCATTTCGTCAATCCTTAGGCTCTTCACCATGATCCATACATACATTGAATATTCTTTCCAACTAGTCAACAACACAGTCACCCCCTTTTTTAATAATTTCTACTGCAGTGCTATCCAAACCCGCTGCCTTACCGGATTTCATCTTCTGCAACGAGTTCACCACCTCTTCTCACTTAACTAAACCATTCTCCCTGACCCTCTCACTTTGCAAACCACCCCAACCAAAACACCTATATCTGCCACTCCATCATCAACCACATTCAACAAACTTTCAAACACTCGCTCCATGTCCTTTTCACTTCATCACTACATATGTACATTTGTATGTAAATATATATATGTCGCAAATGACCAAAACTGTTGGCGTGTTAAATATATGTGAATTATTAGTCCCATTACCATCTTACTGAGCTTTTAATTCTAAATATTTAAACTGTGGTTTCGGTGCATTATGCATGACAGCTAGAGACTGAGTGTGAACAAATGTGGCCTTTGTTGTCTTTTCCTAGCACTACCTCGCACGCATGCGGGGGGAGGGGGTTGTCATTTCATGTGTGACGGGAATGAATGAAATGTCTGTGTATATATATATATATTTTTTTTTTTTTTTTTTTATACTTTGTCGCTGTCTCCCGCGTTTGCGAGGTAGCGCAAGGAAACAGACGAAAGAAATGGCCCCCCCCCCATACACATGTACATACACACGTCCACACACGCAAATATACATACCTACACAGCTTTCCATGGTTTACCCCAGACGCTTCACATGCCTTGCTTCAATCCACTGACAGCACGTCAACCCCTGTATACCACATGACTCCAATTCACTCTATTTCTTGCCCTCCTTTCACCCTCCTGCATGTTCAGGCCCCGATCACACAAAATCTTTTTCACTCCATCTTTCCACCTCCAATTTGGTCTCCCTCTTCTCCTCGTTCCCTCCACCTCCGACACATATATCCTCTTGGTCAATCTCTCCTCACTCATTCTCTCCATGTGCCCAAACCATTTCAAAACACCCTCTTCTGCTCTCTCAACCACGCTCTTTTTATTTCCACACATCTCTCTTACCCTTACGTTACTTACTCGATCAAACCACCTCACACCACACATTGTCCTCAAACATCTCATTTCCAGCACATCCATCCTCCTGCGCACATCTCTATCCATAGCCCACGCCTCGCAACCATACAACATTGTTGGAACCACTATTCCCTCAAACATACCCATTTTTGCTTTCCGAGATAATGTTCTCGACTTCCACACATTTTTCAAGGCTCCCAAAATTTTCGCCCCCTCCCCCACCCTATGATCCACTTCCGCTTCCATGGTTCCATCCGCTGACAGATCCACTCCCAGATATCTAAAACACTTCACTTCCTCCAGTTTTTCTCCATTCAAACTCACCTCCCAATTGACTTGACCCTCACCCCTACTGTACCTAATAACCTTGCTCTTATTCACATTTACTCTCAACTTTCTTCTTCCACACACTTTACCAAACTCAGTCACCAGCTTCTGCAGTTTCTCACATGAATCAGCCACCAGCGCTGTATCATCAGCGAACAACAACTGACTCACTTCCCAAGCTCTCTCATCCCCAACAGACTTCATACTTGCCCCTCTTTCCAGGACTCTTGCATTTACCTCCCTTACAACCCCATCCATAAACAAATTAAACAACCATGGAGACATCACACACCCCTGGCGCAAACCTACATTCACTGAGAACCAATCACTTTCCTCTCTTCCTACACGTACACATGCCTTACATCCTCGATAAAAACTTTTCACTGCTTCTAACAACTTGCCTCCCACACCATATATTCTTAATACCTTCCACAGAGCATCTCTATCAACTCTATCATATGCCTTCTCCAGATCCATAAATGCTACATACAAATCCATTTGCTTTTCTAAGTATTTCTCACATACATTCTTCAAAGCAAACACCTGATCCACACATCCTCTACCACTTCTGAAACCGCACTGCTCTTCCCCAATCTGATGCTCTGTACATGCCTTCACCCTCTCAATCAATACCCTCCCATATAATTTACCAGGAATACTCAACAAACTTATACCTCTGTAATTTGAGCACTCACTCTTATCCCCTTTGCCTTTGTACAATGGCACTATGCACGCATTCCGCCAATCCTCAGGCACCTCACCATGAGTCATACATACATTAAATAACCTTACCAACCAGTCAACAATACAGTCACCCCCTTTCTTAATAAATTCCACTGCGATACCATCCAAACCTGCTGCCTTGCCGGCTTTCATCTTCCGCAAAGCTTTTACTACCTCTTCTCTGTTTACCAAATCATTTTCCCTAACCCTCTCACTTTGCACACCACCTCGACCAAAACACCCTATATCTGCCACTCTGTCATCAGACACATTCAACAAACCTTCAAAATACTCATTCCCCAACTATACTATATATATATATATATATTCCCCAACTATACTATATATATATATATATATATATATATATATATATATATATATATATATATATATATGTATGTATACTTTGAAATGTATAGGTATGTATATGTGCATGAGTGGATGTGTATGTATACGCATGTGTATGTGGGTTTTGGGCCATTCTCTCGTCTGTTTCCTTGTGCTACCTTGCTGACACAGGAGACAGCGACAAAGTATATTAATGATAAAGTAAAAAAAGATAAACTCATGCATAACTTCCAGTTGTTGACAATGCATATTGATTCTACAGTCTGACCTACCTTACCTTTGAAAGAAGTTCCTCTCCCAGACACTGTTGAACTGGCCAACCATCTTCTCCAATTTTCTAATGATTTACCCAGCATTACAATTTTGGCTGCATTCATTGGCTACTTCCTTTATGTTTCTCACTGGTTAAATTTCACATCACTGTCAACCAGTCTTGTTATCATCATTTAACAGAATACCCCATCCGTATTACTGATAAGTGAGTATGGTGACTGCACAACTTTTACATGTGAGTTACATAGACTCACATGTATTCTAAAACACTTCTTCTTAACACCACAGACTCTAATGCATGCTTTATTTCCTTTTCTAATGAATATTCTAAATAGCAATTAGGTTTTTCCATGCATACTATATAAGAGTCAGAAAATATGAATGTTTTCAGGGCCATTATAGGCATTAAAGACTTCCTTCAAGAGAGTCTTTTGGCACTGGCAGTATGAAAGGTCACAGTGCCAAAAGACTCTCCCAAAGGAAACCTTTAATGAAGCATACTGCTATTCATAAGACCACGCCCAAAAGACCTTCCCCTAGAAGATTTATTAAGTGCAGCACATTAAGCTCACACAGGCGAGAATCCTTGACCTGATTGGACTTAACTTGAATGGCTTCTCGCCTGTGTGAGCTTTCCTGTGCCACAGTGAACGTCAGCTTGACAAGATGATGTCCTGCTATCAAACAGCTCAGGAAGTGAAACAGGAATTAGGTAATGGTTCAGAATCCATAAGCTAGTACTGCTCAGTTATCTATAAGGGCTCAAATGGATGACACTGAAATTGATGAGGAAGAGTGTTTAGCTTTAAGAAATTAATTTTTATGCTTAAGAAAAAATAATACTGCAAATTTATATTCAGTGATTGCAAAATTTTTTGAAACCATTCAGTACATTATCAGACAGTAAAGCAACCACTCCGCGACTGATAATGAGGATAACTGTAAATACCCTAAGGAGATATTTATTTGTTTATTTGTATATTTATTTATTTATTATACTTGATTTCCATTTCCTGCATGAGTGAGGTAGAGCCAGGTAACACACGAAGAATGGCCCTTCCACTCGTATACACACACACACACACACATATATATATTTATTATTTATTTATTTATTTTGCTTTGTTGCTGTCTCCCGCGTTAGCAAGGTAGCACAAGGAAACAGACGAAAGAATGGCCCAACCCACCCACAACAAATGTATATACATACACGTCCACACACAGCACATATACATTCCTATACTTCTCAATGTATACATATATATACAGACACAGACATATACATGTACATAATTCATACTGTCTGACTTTATTCATTCCCATCGCCACCCCGCCACACATGGAATAACAACACCCTCCCCCCCTCATGTGTGCGGGGTAGCGTTAGGGAAAGACAACAAAGGCCCCATTCGTTCCCACTCAGTCTCTAGCTCTCATGTAATAATGCACCGAAACCACAGGTCCCTTTCCACATCCAGGCCCCACAGAACTTTCTATGGTTTACCCCAGACGCTTCACATGCCCTGGTTCAATCCATTGACAGCACGTCAACCCCTCATACCACATCGTTCCAATTCACTCTATTCCTTGCACGCCTTTCACCCTCCTGCATGTTCAAGCCCCGATCACTCAAAATCTTTTTCAGTCCACCTTTCTACCTCCAATTTGGTCTCCCACCTCTCGTTCCCTCCACCTGTGACACATATATCCTCTTGGTCAATCTTTCGTCACTCATTCTCTCCATGTGACCAAACCATTTCAAAACACCCTCTTCTACTCTCTCAATCACACTCTTTTTATTACCACACATCTCTCTTACCCTATTATTACTTACTCGATCAAACCAACATATTGTCCTCAAACATCTCATTTCCAGCACATCCACCCTCCTGCGCACAACTCTATCCATAGCCCATTCCTCGCAACCATATAACATTGTTGGAACCACTTTTCCTTCAAACATACTCATTTTTGCTTTCCGAGATAATGTTCTCGACTTCCACACATTCTCCAAGGCTCCCAGAACTTTCGCCCCCTCTCCCACCCTATGATTCACTTCCACTTCCATGGTTCCATCCGCTGCCAAATCCACTCCCAGATATCTAAAACACTTCACTTCCTCCAGTTTTTCTCCATTCAAACTTACCTCCCAATTTACTTGACCCTCAACCCTACTGTACCTAATAACCTTACTCTTCTTCACATTTACTCACAACTTTCTTCTTTCACACACTTTACCAAACTCAGTCACTAGCTTCTGCAGTTTCCCACATGAATCAGCCACCAGCGCTGTATCATCAGTGGACAACACATCTCTCTTACCCTTTCATTACTTACTCAATCAAAGTACCTCACACCTCATATTGCCCTTAAACATTCAATCTCTCCTGTTACTTCCCTCACACAAGTCTCCTTTCCAAGCTCGCTCACTATCACAATATTGGCTGCATACATTGGCAACTTCCTTTCTGTTTCTCCTTGGTTCAATTTCACATTACTGTCTACCAATATCGTTATCTGTAAAACCGACAAGTAAGCATGGTGACCGCACTACTTTTACATAGTCTCGCATATATTCTAAATATCACACTCTAATTCATGCTTTACTTCCTTTTCTAATGAATATTCTAAACAGCATTCAGGTTTTTCCATGCATACTATGTAAGAGTCAGAAAATATGAGTGTTTTTGGTGCCATTATAGGCATTAAAGACTTCCTTAGTGAGAGTCTTTTGGCACTGGCAGTATGAATAGGTAAAGTGCCAAAAGACTCTGCCAAAGGAAACCTTTAATGAAGCACACTGTTATTCATAAGACCAGCCAAAAGACCTTCTCGCTGAGGATTTATTTAGAGCAGCACATTAAGCTCACACAGGAGAGAATCCTCGACTTGACCGGACTTAAATTGAGTGGCTTCTTACCTGTGTGAGCTTTCCTGTGCCACAGTGAATGTCAGCTTGACAAGATAATGTCCTGCAACCAAACAGCTTAGTAAGTGAAACAGAAAGTTGGTAATGGTTAAGAATCCATCAGCTAGTACTTCTCAGTCATCTGTAAGGGCTCAGATGGATGACACTGAATGGTCACAGTGCCAAAAGATTCTTGCATAGGAAACCTTTAATGAAGCATACAGGTATTCATAAGACCACAGCCAAAAGACCTTTCCTAGAAGATTTATTAAGTGCAGCACATTAAGCTCACACAGGCGAGAATCCTTGACCTACCTGGACTTAACTTGAATGGCTTCTCGCCTGTGTGAGCTTTCATGTGCCACAGTGAACGTCAGCTTGAGAAGATGATGTCCTGCTATCAAACAGCTCAAGAAGTGAAACAGGAATTAGGTAATGGTTCAGAATCCATTAGCTAGTACTACTCAGTCATCTACAAGGGCTCAGATGGATGACACCGAAATTGATGAGGAAGAGTTTTTAGCTTTAAGAAATTAATTTTTATGCTGAAGAAAAAATGATACTGCTAAATTTATATGCAGTGATTGCAAAATTTTTTAAAACCATTCTGTACATTATCAGACAGTAAAGCAGTCACTCTGCAACGGATAATGAGGATAACTGTAAATACCCTAAGGAGATATTTATTTGTTTATTTATTTATATATTTATTTATTTATTACACTTGATTTCCATTTCCTGCATCAGTGAGGTAGAGCCAGGCAACACACGAAGAATGAACCTTCCACTCATATACACACACACTCATATATATTTATTATTTATTTATTTTGCTTTGTTGCTGTCTCCCGCGTTAGGGAGGTAGTGCAAGGAAGCAGATGAAAGAATGGCCCACCCCACCCACATACACATACCTATACATCTCAATGTATACATATATATACAGACACAGACATATACATATATACCCATGTACATAATTCATACTGTCTGCCTTTATTCATTCCCATCACCACCCCACCACACATGGAATAACAACACCCTCCCCCTTCATGTGTGCGAGGTAGCGTTAGGGAAAGACAACAAAGGCCCCATTTGTTCCCACTCAGTCTATAGCTGTAATGTAATAATGCACCAAAACCACAGCTCCCTTTCCACATCCAGGCCCCACAGAACTTTCCATGGTTTGCCTCAGATGCTTCACATGCCCTGGTTCAATCCATTGACAGCACGTCAACCCCGGTATACCACATCGTTCGAATTCACTCTATTCCTTGCACGCCTTTCACCCTCCTGCATGTTCAAGCCCTGATCACAAAAAATCTTTTTCACTCCATCTTACCACCTCCAATTTGGTCTCCCACTTCTCCTCATTCCCTCCACCTGTGACACATATATCATCTTGGTCAATCTTTCGTCACTTATTCTCTCCATGTGACCAAACCATTTCAAAACCCTATTCTGCTCTCTCAATCACACTCTTTTTATTACCATACATCTCTCTTACCCTTACGTTACTTACTCGATCAAACCACCTCACACCACATATTGTCCTCAAACATCTCATTTCCAGTACATCCACCCTCCTGCGCACAACTCTGTCCATAGCCCACGCCTCGCAACCATACAACATTGTTGGAACCACTATTCCTTCAAACATACCCATTTTTGCTTTCCGAGATAATGTTCTCGACTTCCACACATTCTTCAAGGCTCCCAGAATTTTTGCCCCCTCCCCCACCCTATGATTCACTTCCACTTCCATGGTTCCATCCGCTTCCAAATCCACTCCCAGATATCTAAAACACTTCACTTCCTCCAGTTTTTGTCCATTCAAACTTACCTCCCAATTTACTTGACCCTCAACCCTACTGTACCTAATAACCTTACTCTTCTTCACATTTACTCTCAACTTTCTTCTTTCACACACTTTACCAAACTCAGTCACTAGCTTCTGCAGTTTCCCACATGAATCAGCCACCAGCGCTGTATCATCAGCGAACAACACATCTCTCTTACCCTTTCATTACTTACTCAGTCAAAGTACCTCACACCTTCATATTTTCCTTAACATTCAATCTCTCCTGTTACTTCCTCACACAAGTCTCCTTTCCAAGCTCGCTCACTATCACAATATTGGCTGCATACATTGGCAACTTCCTCTCTGTTTCTCCTTGGTTGAATTTCACATTACTGTCTACCAATATCGTTATCTGTAAAACCGACAAGTAAGCATGGTGACTGCACTACTTTTACATAGTCTTGCATATAATCTAAATATCACACTCTAATTCATGCTTTACTTCCTTTTCTAATGAATATTCTAAACAGCATTCAGGTTTTTCCATGCATACTATGTAAGAGTCAGAAAATATGAGTGTTTTCCCTGCCATTATAGGCATTAAAGACTTCCTTAGTGAGAGTCTTTTGGCACTGGCAGTATGAATAGGTACAGTGCCAAAAGACTCTCCCAAAGGAAACCTTTAATGAAGCACACTGCTATTCATAAGACCAGCCAAAAGACCTTCCCTCAGAGGATTTATTTAGAGCAGCACATTAAGCTCACACAGGAGAGAATCCTCTACCTGACTGGACTTAGATTGAGTGGCTTCTCTCCTGTGTGAGCTTTCCTGTGCCACAGTGAATGTCAGCTTGACAAGATGATGTCTTGCAATCAAACAGCTTAGGAAGTGAAACAGAAAGTTGGTAATGGTTAAGAATCCATCAGCTAGTACTTCTCAGTAATCTTTAAGGGCTCAGATGGATGACACTGAATGGTCACAGTGCCAAAAGATTCTTGCATAGGAAACCTTTAATGAAGCATACTGGTATTCATAAGACCACAGCCAAAAGACCTTCCCTAGAAGATTTATTAAGTGCAGCACATTAAGCTCACACAGGCGAGAATCCTTGACCTACCTGGACTTAACTTGAATGGCTTCTCGCCTGTGTGAGCTTTCATGTGCCACAGTGAACGTCAGCTTGAGAAGATGATGTCCTGCTATCAAACAGCTCAGGAAGTGAAACAGGAATTAGGTAATGGCTCAGAATCCATTATCTAGTACTACTCAGTCATCTACAAGGGCTCAGATGGATGACACTGAAATTGATGAGGAAGACTTTCTAGCTTTAAGAAATTAATTTTTATGCTGAAGAGAAAATAATACTGCTAAATTTATATTTAATGATTGCAAAATTTTTTAAAACCATTCTGTACATTATCAGACAGTAAAGCAGCCACTCCCCGACTGATAATGAGGATAACTGTAAATACCCTTAGGAGATATTTATTTGTTTATTTACCTATACATTTATTTATTTATTATACTTGATTGCCATTTCCTGCATCAGTGAAGTAGAGCCAGGTAACACACGAAGAATGGCCCTTCCACTCATACACACACACACACACATATATATTTATTATTTATTTATTTTGCTTTGTCGCTGTCTCCCGCTTTAGCGAGGTAGCGCAAGGAAACAAACGAAAGTATGGCCCAACCCACCCACATACACATGTATATACATACACATCCACACACAGCACATATACATACCTATACATCTCGATGTATACATATATATACAGACACAGACATATACATATATATCCATGTACATAATTCATAATGTCTGACTTTATTCATTCCCATCGCCACCCCACCACACATGGAATAAGAACACCCCCCCCCCTCATGTGTGCGAGGTAGCGTTAGGGAAAGACAACAAAGGCCCCATTCGTTCCCACTCAGTCTCTAGCTGTCATGTAATAATGCACCAAAACCACAGCTCCCTTTCCACATCCAGGCCCCACAGAACTTTCTATGGTTTACCCCAGACACCTCACATGCCCTGGTTCAATCCATTGACAGCACGTTAACCCCGGTATACCACATCGTTCCAATTCACTCTATTCCTTGCACGCCTTTCACCTCCTGCATGTTCAAGCCCCGATCACTCAAAATCTTTTTCACTCCATCTTTCCACCTCCAATTTGGTCTCCCACCTCTCATTCCCTCCACCTTTGACGCGTATATCCACTTGGTCAATCTTTCGTCACTCATTCTCTCCATGTGACCAAACCATTTCAAAACACCCTCTTCTACTCTCTCAATCACATTCTTTTTATTACCACACATCTCTCTTACCTTGTTATTACCTACTCGATCAAACCACCTCACACTACATATTGTCCTCAAACATCTCATTTGCAGCACATCCACCCTCCTGTGCACAACTCTATCCATAGCCCACACCTCGCAACCATACAACATTGTTGGAACCCCTATTCCTTCAAACATACCCATTTTTGCTTTCCGAGATAATGTTCTCGACTTCCACACATTCTTCAAGGCTCCCAGAACTTTCGCCTCCTCCCCCACCCTATGATTCACTTCCGCTTCCATGGTTGCATCCGCTGCCAAATCCACTCCCAGATATCTAAAACACTTCACTTCCTCCAGTTTTTTTCCATTCAAATTTACCCCCTAATTTACTTGACCCTCAACTCTACTGTACCTAATAACCTTACTCTTATTCACATTTACTCTCAACTTTCTTCTTTCACACACTTTACCAAACTCAGTCACTAGCTTCTGCAGTTTCCCACATGAATCAGTCACCAGTGCTGTATCATCAGCAAACAATACATCTCACTTACCCTTTCATTACTTAATCAAAGTACCTCACACCTCATATTGCCCTTAAACATTCAATCTCTCCTGTTACTTCCTCTCACAAGTCTCCTTTCCAAGCTCGCTCACTATGACAATATTGGCTGCATGCATTGGCAACTTCCTTTCTGTTTCTCCTTGGTTCAATTTCACATTACTGTCTACCAATATCGTTATCTGTAAAACCGACAAGTAAGCATGGTGACCACACTACTTTTACATAGTCTCGCATATATTCTAAAAATTACACTCTAATTCATGCTTTACTTCCTTTTCTAATGAATATTCTAAACAGCATTCAGGTTTTTCCATGCATACTATGTAAGAGTCAGAAAATATGAGTGTTTTGAGTGCCATTATAGGCATTAAAGTCTACCTTAGTGAGAGTCTTTTGGCACTGGCAGTATGAATAGGTACAGTGCCAAAAGACTCTCCCAAAGGAAACCTTTAATGAAGCACACTGCTATTTATAAGACCAGCCAAAAGACCTTCCTCAGAGGATTTATTTAGAGCAGCACATTAAGCTCACACAGGAGAGAATCCTCGACTTGACTGGACTTAAATTGAGTGGCTTCTCGCCTGTGTGAGCTTTCCTGTGCCACAGTGAATGTCAGCTTGACAAGATGATGTCTTGCAACCAAACAGCTTAGGAAGTGAAACAGAAAGTTGGTAATGGTTAAGAATCCATCAGCTAGTACTTCTCAGTCATCTGTAAGGGCTCAGATGGATGACACTGAATGGTCACAGTGCCAAAAGATTCTCGCATAGGAAACCTTTAATGAAGCATACTGGTATTCATAAGACCACAGCCAAAAGACCTTTCCCTAGAAGATTATTAAGTGCAGCACATTAAGCTCACACAGGCGAGAATCCTTGACCTACCTGGACTTAACTTGAATGGCTTCTCGCCTGTGTGAGCTTTCATGTGCCACAGTGAACGTCAGCTTGAGAAGATGATGTCCTGCTATCAAACAGCTCAGGAAGTGAAACAGGAATTAGGTAATGGTTCAGAATCTATTATCTAGTACTACTCAGTCATCTACAAGGGCTCAGATGGATGACACTGAAATTGATGAGGAAGAGTTTTTAGCTTTAAGAAATTAATTTTTATGCTGAAGAAAAAATAGTACTGCAAAATTTTTTAAACCCATTCTGTACATTATCAGACAGTAAAGCAGCCACTCCAGTGACTGATAATGAGGATAACTGTAAATACCCTAAGGAGATATTTATTTGTTTATTTATCTATATATTTATTTATTATACTTGATTGCCATTTCCTGCATCAGAGAGGTAGAGCCAGGTAACACACAAAGAATGGCCCTTCCACTCGCAAACGCAGGAGACAGCGACAAAGCAAAAAAAAAAAAAAAAATATATATATATACTATTTAGTTGTTTTGCTTTGCTTTGTCGCTGTCTCCTGCATTAGCGAGGTAGGGCAAGGAAATAGACGAAAGAATGGCCCAACCCACTCACATACATATGTATATGCATACACGTCCACACACAGCACACATACATACCTATACATCTCAATGTATACATGTATATACAGACACAGACATATACATATATACCCATGTACATAATTCATACTGTCTCCCTTTATTCATTCCCATCGCCACCCCGCCACACATGGAATAACAACACCCCCCCCTCATGTTTGCGAGGTAGAGTTAGGGAAAGACAACAAAGGCCCCATTCGTTCCCACTCAGTCTCTAGCTGTCATGTAATAATGCACCGAAACCACAGCTGCCTTTCCACATCCAGGCCCCACAGAACTTTCCATGGTTTACCCCAGACACTTCACATGCCCTGGTTCAATCCATTGACAGCACGTCGACCCTGGTATACCACATCGTTCCAATTCACTCTATTCCTTGCAAGCCTTTCACCCTCCTGCATGTTGAAGCCCCGATCACTCAAAATCTTTTTCACTCCATCTTTCCACCGCCAATTTGGTCTCCCACTTCTCCTCATCCCCTCCACCCCTGAGACATATATCCTCTTGGTCAATCTTTCGTCACTCATTCTCTCCATGTGACCAAACCATTTCAAAACACCCTCTTCTGCTCTCTCAATCACACTTTTTTTATTACCACACATCTCTCTTTTTATTACCACACATCTCTCTTACCCTATTATTACTTACTTGATCAAACCACCTCACACCACATATTGTCCTCAAACATTTCATTTCCAGCACATCCACCCTACTGCGCACAACTCTATCCATAGCCCACGCCTCGCAACCATACACCATTGTTGGAACCACTATTCCTTCAAACATACCTATTTTTTTCTTTCCGAGATAATGTTCTCGACTTCCACACATTCTTCAAGGCTCCCAGAACTTTCGCCCCCTCCCCCACCCTATGATTCACTTCTGCTTCCATGGTTGCATCCGCTGCCAAATCCACTCCCAGATATCTAAAACACTTCACTTCCTCCAGTTTCTCTCCATTCAAACTTACCTCCCAATTTACTTGACCCTCAACCCTACTGTACCTAATAGCCTTACTCTTATTCACATTTACTCTCAACTTTCTTCTTTCACACACTTTACCAAACTCAGTCACTAGCTTCTGCAGTTTCCCACATGAATCAGCCACCAGCGCTGTATCATCAGTGAACAGCACATCTCTCTTACCCTTTCATTACTTACTCATTCAAAGTACCTCACACCTCATATTGCCCTTAAACATTCAATCTCTCCTGTTACTTCCTCACACAAGTCTCCTTGCCAAGCTCGCTCACTATCACAATATTGGCTGCATACATTGGCAACTTCCTTTCTGTTTCTCCTTGGTTGAATTTCACATTACTGTCTACCAATATCGTTATCTGTAAAACCAGACAAGTAAGCATGGTGACCGCACTACTTTTACATAGTCTCACATATATTCTAAATATCACACTCTAATTCATGCTTTACTTCCTTTTCTAATGAATATTCTAAACAGCATTCAGGTTTTTCCATGCATACTGTGTAAGAGTCAGAAAATATGAGTGTTTTTGGTGCCATTATAGGCATTAAAGACTTCCTTAGTGAGAGTCTTTTGGCACTGGCAGTATGAATAGGTACAGTGCCAAAAGACTCTCCCAAAGGAAACCTTTAATGAAGCACACTGCTATTCATAAGACCAGCCAAAAGACCTTCTCGCAGAGGATTTATTTAGAGCAGCACATTAAACTCACACAGGAGGGAATCCTCAACTTGACTGGATCTAAATTGAGTGGCTTCTCGCCTGTGTGAGCTTTCCTGTGCCACAGTGAATGTCAGCTTGACAAGATGATGTCCTGCAACCAAACAGCTTAGGAAGTGAAACAGAAAGTTGGTAATGGTTAAGTACTTCTCAGTCATCTGTAAGGGCTCAGATGGATGACACTGAATGGTCACAGTGCCAGAAGATTCTCGCATAGGAAACCTTTGATGAAGCACTCATATACATAATACCAGCCAAAAAGACCTTCTCCCAGAGGATTTATTTAGCGCAACGCATTAAGCTCACACAGGTGAAAATCCTTGACCTGACTGGACTCGAGTTGAATGGCTTCTCACCTGTGTTAACTTTCATGTGCCACAGTGATTGTCCACTAGACTAGATGATGTCCTGCAGTCAGACAGCTCAGGAAGTGAAACAGGAAGTTGGTAATGGTTAAGAATCCATTAGGTAGTACTTCTTAGTCATCTGGAAGGACTCAGAGGGATGACACTGAAATTGATAAGGAAAAATTCTTAGCCTTAAGTTTATTTTTATGCTGAAGAAATGATACCACTAAATTTATATAAAGTCATTGCAAAAAATTTTAAACCATTCTGTACATTATGAAACAGTAAAGCAGCCACTCCCCAACTGATAATGAGGATAACTGTAAATACCCTAAGAAGATATTTATCTATTTGATATACTTGATCACCGTTTACCGCTTCAGCGAGGTAGCACCAGGAAATAGATGAAGAATGGCCCATCCACTCATATACACATATAATACATAAACACCCATACATTCACTTATCCCTTCGGTAAGGGGAGAAAGAATACTTCCCACGTATTCCCTGCATGTCGTAGAAGGCGACTAAAAGAGGAGGGAGCGGGTAACTGAAAATCCTCCCCTCTCATTTTTGATTTTCCAAAAGAAGGATCAGAGAAGGGGGCCAAGTGAGGATATTCCCTCAAAGGCTCAATCTTCTGTTCTTAACACTACCCCGCTGATGGGGGAAATGGTGAATAGTATGAAAAAAAAAATATACATAACATGTATACATACATATACCTACACATGCAAAGAAATATACTTATATACACATGTACATAATTGCACTTGCTTGTCTTCATCTATTCCTGGCACTACCCTGCCCCACTGGAAACAGTATCACAACCCCATGCCTCAGCGAGTTTGCACCAGGAAAACAGACAAAAATGGCCACATTCGTTCACACTCAGTCTGTAGCTGTCATTTATAATGTACCAAAACCACTGTTCCCTATCCACAGTCAAGATCCCACAGACCTTTCCATGGTTTACCCCAAACATTTCACATGCCCTAGTTCAGTTCATTGACAGCACATCAACTCCGGTATACCACATTGTTCCAATTCACTTCAGTCCTTGCATGCCTCTCAACCTCTTGTATGTTCAGGCTCTCATTGCTCAAAATCTTTTTCATTTCATCCTTCCACCTCCAATTTGGCCTCCTGCCTCTCCTTGTTCCCTCCACCTCTGACACATATATCCTATTTGTCAATCTTTCCTCACTCATTCTTTCTATTTGTCCAAATAATTTCAACACACCCTTTTCTGCTCTCTGAACCACACTGTTTTTATTTCCATACATCTCTCTTATCTTTTCATTGCTTACTTGGTCAAACCACCTCACACGATATATTGTCCTCAAACATTTCATTTCTAGCATATCCACCCTCCTCCATACAACCCTATCTGTCGGCCATGCCTTGCAACCATATGATATTGTTGGAACTACTATTCATTCAAACGTACCCATTTTTGCTCTATGAGATAATGTTCTCTCCTTCCACACAGTTTTCATCACTCCCAGAACTTACATCCTCTCCCCACCCTGTGTCTCACTTCTGCTTCCATGGTTCTATTTGCTGCTAAGTCCACTCCTAGATATCTAAAACACTTCACTTCCTCCAATTTTTCTGCATTCAAACTCGCATCCCAATTTATTTGTCCCTTTACCGTACTGAACCTAATAACCTTGCTTTTATTCATGTTTACTCCCAACTTTCTCCTATTACACATTTTTCCAAACTCAGTCACCAACTTCTGTAGTTTCTAACTTGAATCAACTACCAGAACTGTATTATTGGCGAACAAGAACTGACTCGCTTCCCAAGTCCTCTCGTCCCCAACAGACTGCATACTCGCCCATCTCTTCAAAACTCTTACATTTACCTCCCTAACCACCCCATCCATAAACATATGAAACTACCATGGAGACATCACACACCCCTGCTGCAGACCAGCCTTTACTGGGAACCAATTACTCTCCTCTCTTCCTACTCATACACATGCCGTACGTCTTTGGGAAAAACTTTTCACTGCTTCTAGCAGCTTACCTCCCACATCATATACTCTAAAGAACTTCCACAAAGCATTTCTATCAACCCTATCATATGCCTTCTCCAGATCCATAAATGCTACATACAAATCCATCTGTTTTTTAGAGTATTTCTCCCACACATTCTTCAAAGCAAACACCTGATCAACACATCCTCTACTACTTCTGAAACCACAGTGCTCTTCCCCCATCTGATGCTATGTACATGTCTTCATCCTCTCAATCAATACCCTCCCATACAATTTCCCAGGAATACTCAACATACTTATTCCTCTGTGGTTTGAACACTCCCCTTTATCCCCTTTGCCTATGTACAATGGCACTATGCATGCATTCTGCCATTCCTCAGGTACTTCACCATGATTCATACATACACTGAACATCCTTAACAACCAATGGACAACACAGCCACCCCTTGGTTCCATCTGTTGCTAAGTCTACTCCCAGATATCTAAAACAATTCACTTCTTTCAGTTTTTCACCATTCAAACTTTTATCCCAGTTAACTTGTCCCTCAACCATACTGAACCTAATAAATAACCTTGTTTTTATTCACGTTTCCTCTCAACTTTCTCCTTTCACACATACTTTTTCAAACTCAATCACCAGTCTCTGCAGTTTCTCACACAAATCATCCACCAGAGCTGTATTATCAGTGAACAACAACTGACTCACTTCCTAGGCCCTTTCATCCATGAAAGACTGCATACTTGCTCCTCTCTCCAAAACTCTTGCATTTACCTCCCTAACCACCCCATCTATAAACAAATTAAACACTGCTGTAGCAAACCGACCTTCCTTGGGAACCAATCACTCCTCTCTTCCTACTTGTACACATGCCATATATCCGTGGTAAAAGCTTTTCAGTGCTTCTCTCTGTTTTATACTTGTTCACTGTTTTCTGCATTAGCCAGTTAGCACCAGGAACAGACAAAGAAAAGGCCTCATTTGCTCACATCCATTCTCTTAGCTGTTACCAACTTGCCATCCACAACCAAGCCCCACAGACCTTTCTGAGGTCTACCTCAGCTGCTTCATATGCCTTAGTTCAGTCCAGTGACAGCATACCACCCATTGTATGCCACATTATTCCAGTTTAGTCTATCCTAAGCATGCATTTCACCTTTTTGCACATTCAGGTTTCAAGAATTTGAAATCTTTTTCACTTCATCTTTCCATCTCCTATTTGGTCTCCTGTTCTTGGCCCTTCCCTTCTTACCCATACATCTCTTTTGTTAACCTATTCTCATTCATTCTTTTTATGTCCACACTATTTCAGCATACTCTCTTCATCTCCCTCAACCATGCCTCATTGTTCCTACATCATTATGCACTCAGTGAATCCTCTTCACACCACATATTGTTCTCAGCCATTTTATTTCCAACACATTCACTCTCTTCTGTACATTCTCATCTGTAGCCCAGCCCTTACATTCATGCATCATCATTGGAACTACCATACCTTCAAAGATACCCATTTTTGCCCATCCAGATAGTGACTTGCCTTTCCACACATTTCCAGTGCTCCCAGAACTTTCAACCCCTCATCCACCTGATGACTCACCTTCATTTCTATTGTTTCATATGTTGCCATGTCTTCTCCCAGGTATCTAAAACACTTCCTCCATGTTTTTTCCAATCATACTCACACTGCAGCTAATCTGTTTCTCTGCACTATGAAAGTTCATAACCTTGCTTGTATTCACACTTATTTTCAGTATCCTTTGCTTATACACTTCCCTGGATTTAGACACAAACCTCTGTAGTTTCTCACTTGAATCTGCCACCATTGCCGTATCTTTAGCAAACAACTGACTTGCTTCCTGGGACCTATACAGATTACATAGCTGCCCTTCTCTCTAAGACCCTTTCATTTATCTCCTTCACCACCCAATCCATAAACAAATTAACTGCCATGTTGACATCATACTCCCCTGCTGAGAACACACCTGGCACCACTCACCCTCCTGTCTACCTACTCGCACATACATCTTACTCCCTGTTCCTGATAACTTTCCTTCCCCACCATATATTCATAGCACCTTTCACAAAGTATCTTTGTCAACCACCATCATTTGCTTTCTGCAGATCCACACATGCCACATACAAATCTTTTCAGTTTCTTTAAGTATTTCTCACACCCCTTCAGAGCAAACGCCTAATAAACATATCCTCTACCAATCCTGAAACAACATTGTTTCTCCTCAGTCAGATGCTCTCGATATGTCAGCACCCTTTAAGTCACCATTCTTCGATACAACTTAAGAGGTACACTCAACAAATTTATATCCTCATAATTTACGCACTCACCTTTGTCCTCCTTGCCTTTATACAATATCTCTATACATGCATATGATTTGGTGATTTTCCATATAGGCTCTACTTTATTTTCTTAGTAGCACTGGTTATGGGAAATTTTTTCTTTTCCTTCATGGAATTGCTACCATATGCCGTTCTGAGCACTCAGGTGACTGTGGTATCAAACTCTTTCTCTGGCTGTACTGAGCATAGTGGAAAGGGTTTCTTTAACTGAAATTTTTGTTTAGAATCTTCTTTACAAAGATTATGATGATATTGTTTGACCTTTCTGCAGCTGCTTTTGGGCTCATGTTCAGATTTGGCTTTGATAGAGGTTTTGAGGCTCTCAAATTATGTTGTGTTAACTGAGGGCTTCTCACTCCTTATGCATTATGGTGGAGACTTTACCATCAATGCCCCCAGTGGTTTTGATATTTGCCTTGGTGATTATAGCATTTGTTTATGGCATGGGGGTGATATTTGTTAATGCTTACGCTTAGGATGTTCTGTATACATTGGCCATTGCTCCAGCACTTTCTTCAATTTTGCTCAGTTGCACTATGGTGACCTTTTTTTTTTTCGGTATGCATGCTAGTCTGTTGTTGTAGAAGCATTTCTTACGCTGTTTTTCCTAGATATAGTCCAGGTTGTCTTGACAAAGGAAAAGCAAAGACCATTTTTGCCTTAACCTTTTTATTACACATGCAGTATTTCTGATCTGGGATGACCCTTACAGCCCTTTGGCATTATAGTAGCATTCACTACACCTTCACTGCATCCTTGACATTAGTGACCTTTGGCAAACCTCACAGTTTAGGTTAAAAGCCATCATCTCTACACCCTTATCACTGCCATCTTCCTTACACCCTTGACTGTTTTCCTTTGACTTGAACATTATAGATTAGGACAAAGGCTACTTCACTACACACACATCTTCAACACCACTGGCTCTTGATCAGACCCTTATTGGCTTTTAACCAGACCCCTAATGGATATGTCAAAGGTTGTCTCCTCTACCTGAACAACACAATTTGGGTCAAAGGCCATCATTACTACACCCTCACCCTCATTGTACTCCTAACATAAGTGGTCCATAACCTAAACCACTACACCCTCATTCTTACTACAATATAATCTTCACCACACTTCTCTCCTCCCTGATTAAACAGAAGTTGATTATAAAAGAACATTTGATAAGAGACATATATATAAATCTCATACTGAACCATTGTTTATAAGATTCAAGGAGGGTATTTAGCATAGGAGTGCTACACCATTATTAGAAAAGGTTTTCTCTCCAGCCAGAGTAACCCAAATTGGCAAGATTCTACTCCTGAGATATACACACAGTAGAGGCATGGTGATTTTTCTTAGCATCCGCTATACTCATTGTCGATCACCTGCTTCCATGGAGAAGGGGGCTCTATAACCAATAACCATATGGCCTGGTTTGTTTAAGCTGTTGAAACGCCATAAATTCAATGTTTTCCTTCACCATTAGGCTGGATCCAGTTAGTTTGGTCTCTCAGCAGTGATATAATTAGGGACCACAACCCTGCCAACATAGTGTGTTCCTTTACTAGAGCTCATAAACCTTCCCACCATGATAAGATAGCTCCATTAGGAGTATTAGTTATAGTGATCTCACCTTAATGCATGTCATAAGTACCTGATGTTAGGGATTTGATCTTTACATATTATTAGTGTTCGATGTAAGAAATCTGATTTTTATACTTCATTGATATTTGATGTAAGAGATCTGATCGTTATATACTGTCATCATTTGTTGTGAGGGATTAGATCACCATATATTATCAGCATTTTGTGTTGGGATTTTATCTACGTGTCATTAGTTTTTAGTGTAAAGAATCAAATTTCCATGGGTTCACAGTGTTTGATAACAGAAATCTTATTCCTGTGTAATATAGACATGTTGCATATAAGGTCTGAGCTCTGAATAATGTTAGCACTTAATTTTGATCTTATGTCAACATCATCAACATTTCATTTAAAAGTTTCCTCTATACTTTTCAGCAGCCTTTGATAGTAAAGGTTTCATCTGTATTACCTTCAACATCAAAACTAATGTTTACTTTCCTGTCATTGGCAGCTCCTGGTGCTCAGCACAGGAATGAGACATATGCCCTCAAGCTTTCCCAACAAATGAGATGCCTGAAGAACAAAACAAAGTTGTAGCAGTGTCAAGGGCATTACAACAACAACAAATCATGTAGGACTAACATTCAGTGAAGTAAAGAAAATAAAGCAACAGCAGTAAATTGTAAATCTTTAATGTCTACAGCAACAATAGTTGAAGCAGCTAAAGAACTTCAGTAACAGTAAGTATACAGTATCATTAACATTAGAGGCTTTGAGAACAGCATTAGTAGGAATAATAAAAGGAGAGTCAAATAAAGAAAAAACTACTTAAGAAAAGTTGAAGGAATCAGGGAAGAAAGGTGTCTATGAATGAGAATGACTATAGTTTATGTTTGATACATTTCATTGTTCTTAATTTGAATTGATCATCACCGACTTTCCTCTATGATAAGGACCAAGATTGATGCTTTGCGCAGTGAGGCTTTTTCTATCGTACATACAACAACCATGGTATTGTAATGTGTTTCACTGTGTATCCTTTCTGAAAAGCCATTGCATCATTAAGTGACAGAAGTAAATTATAAATGTCATAATTCTTGGTATGAGCTCTGAACTGGAGCATCATGTGTGGAGAGTCAATGGTGTATAATGGCATAAAAAAAAGTCATTGATAACCATTCAAAATAGGGCTTTCAAGCATCAGATTATATAAGTAGAACAAATCAGTTACTTGGTTATAGTGAGGATATTGTATGTGCGGGAGCATGGTGCAGTTTTAGAAGTCATATATCATGAATTGCCACCTCAATTACCTCATGGAATATAGAATGGAGGAATGCAGCTTTTATTTGCTGTCTTTATGTGTTTGGTGATATTTTTACTTTTTTTTTTCAGTTCACATCTTCCCTTTACCAGTAACTCACCCTGGATCCTAAGAAGTTTTCCCTCAAAGAGAGGCATGTATTCTTACTTGGGAACAAGGAAATGTATGTACAAGCAAGATTTCAAGATTTACCAACAGGGTCAAATCCACCATCCAGAAACTTGTTTAGTTTTCCTTCTACTGTTGTACCTACCCAGAAACCTGGGTCTTGTTGCCATAGGAAGACCAGTTAGGCAGTTGATAACCAGAGAAGAATGGGTTTTTCAACAACTCACACTTCACCAGTTACCAGTTGCCTTACTGGCCTTTCTAGGCTGACCGTGCTCCATGTTTCAGAGAGAGATGACATAAGAAGGAAGTCTAAACAAGTGTCTGCATGATGGACTCTGTCTTGCCAGTACACCTTAAAGTCTCACTTGTTCACAATTTCCTTCTTCCAAGCAAGAATATGGGCTTTTTTTTTTTTACCAGGATAATTTCTTAGGACTTATGGTTATTTACTGGTAGAGATGAAATATCATCTGGAAAGGAAAAGGCATACCTCCACTCCAAGCAACATAGGGTAACTAAGGTGGCAAATTGTGTCATCTACCGGGCATATAAAATTTCCGCCATAAGTGAGTATGAGGATTTGTTCAAAAAGAAGTTAAAACACTCATATATATATATATATATATATATATATATATATATATATATATATATATGATTCCCTAAATACATCCCATTCCTCCCCCACTCCCCTTACTTCCATTGTTCTCACCTCTTTCCATTCTGTACTCAGTCTCTCCTGGTACTTCCTCACACAGGTCTCCTTCTCAAGCTCACTTACTCTCACCACCCTCTTCACCCCAACATTCACTCTTCTTTTCTGAAAACCCATACAAATCTTCACCTTAGCCTCCACAAGATAATGATCAGACATCCCTCCAGTTGCACCTCTCAGCACATTAACATCCAAAAGTCTCTCTTTCGCACGCCTGTCAATTAACACGTAATCCAATAACGCTCTCTGGCCATCTCTCCTACTTACATAAGTATACTTATGTATATCTTGCTTTTTAAACCAGGTATTCCCAACCATCAGTCCTTTTTCAGCACATAAATCTACAAGCTCTTCACCATTTCCATTTACAACACTGAACACCCCATGTATACCAATTATTCCCTCAACTGCCACATTACTCACCTTTGCATTCAAATCACCCATCACTATAACCCGGTCTCGTGCATCAAAACCACTAACACACTCATTCAGCTGCTCCCAAAACACTTGCCTCTCTTGATCTTTCTTCTCATGCCCAGGTGCATAAGCACCAATAATCACCCACCTCTCTCCATCAACTTGCAGTTTTACCCATATTAATCGAGAATTTACTTTCTTACACTCTATCACATACTCCCACAACTCCTGTTTCAGGAGTATTGCTACTCCTTCCCTTGCTCTTGTCCTCTCACTAACCCCTGACTTTACTCCCCAGACATTCCCAAACCACTCTTCCCCTTTACCCTTGAGCTTCGTTTCACTCAGAGCCAAAACATCCAGGTTCCTTTCCTCAAACATACTACCTATCTCTCCTTTTTTCACATCTTGGTTACATCCACACACATTTAGGCACCCCACTCTGAGCCTTCGAGGAGGATGAGCACTCCCCGCGTGACTCCTTCTTCTGTTTCCCATTTTAGAAAGTTAATACAAGGAGGGGAGGATTTCTGGCCCCCCGCTCCCGTCCCCTCTAGTCGCTTTCTACGACACGCGAGGACTACGTGGGAAGTATTCTTTCACCCCTATCCCCAGGGATGATATACATATATATATACATATACACATACACACACATACACATACATACGCACATATACACACACACACACACACATACATATATACACATATGAAAAAATGTAAGAAACAATTTAGAAAACTGAAACTTCTAGCTTGAAATGAATGAAAAAAATGAATGTCACATAATGGTTCAACCTCTGGCTATGGAAAAAAGGAAATGTATAATTTATTTACACGAACGTCAATATCAGTTCTCATCAATTTAACCCTGTATCAATAGGCTTCAATGTCTAAGCTACATTTTTCTCCAATTTCACTATTTTCCTTCACATTTTCAATTGTGTCTGAAGGTTCTACTTCAAGAGTGATTGTTTTTCCAGTAAGGGTCTTCACATCTTGGTTCCATCCACACACATTTAGGCACCCCAATCTGAGCCTTCGAGGAGGATGCTTTACTTGTGGTGCTGACTTCCCGTTGCAGGAATTTGGAGTCAGTCCTCAGCTGGAATCCACACATCCTCTACCACAAAGCATAAAAAAAAAAGAAAAAAACATTTTTTTTTTTTTTTTTTTTTTGTCGCTGTCTCCCGCGTTTGCGAGGTAGCGCAAGGAAACAGACGAAAGAAATGGCCCAACCCACCCCCATACACATGTATATACATACGTCCACACACGCAAATATACATACCTACACAGCTTTCCATGGTTTACCCCAGACGCTTCACATGCCTTGATTCAATCCACTGACAGCACGTCAACCCCGGTATACCACATCGCTCCAATTCACTCTATTCCTTGCCCTCCTTTCACCCTCCTGCATGTTCAGGCCCCGATCACACAAAATCTTTTTCACTCCATCTTTCCACCTCCAATTTGGTCTCCCTCTTCTCCTCGTTCCCTCCACCTCCGACACATATATCCTCTTGGTCAATCTTTCCTCACTCATATATATATATATATTATTTATATTTATTTATTTTGCTTTGTCGCTCTCTCCCGCGTTTGTGAGGTAGCACAAGGAAACAGACGAAAGAAATGGCCCAACCCACCCCCATACACATGTATATACACACTCGTCCACACACGCAAATATACATACCTATACACCTCAATGTACACATATATATACACACAGAGACACATACATATATACCCATGCACAGAATTCACACTGTCTGCCTTTATTCATTCCCATCACCACCTCGCCACACATGGAATACCATCCCCCTCCCCCCTCATGTGTGCGGGGTAGTGCTAGGAAAAGACAACAAAGGCCTCATTCGTTCACACTCAGTCTCTAGCTGTCATGCAATAATGCCCGAAACCACAGCTCCCTTTCCATATCCAGGCCCCACACAGCTTTCCATGGTTTACCCCAGACGCTTCACATGCCCTGATTCAATCCACTGACAGCACGTCAACCCTGGTATACCACATCGATCCAATTCTATCTATTCCTTGCCCGCCTTTCACCCTCCTGCATGTTCAGGCCCCGATCGTTCAAAATCTTTTTCACTCCATCTTTCCACCTCCAATTTGGTCTCCCACTTCTCCTCATTCCCTCCACCTCCGACACATATATCCTCTTGGTCAATCTTTCCTCACTCATTCTCTCCATGTGCCCAAACCATTTCAAAACACCCTCTTCTGCTCTCTCAACCATGCTCTTTTTATTTCCACACATCTCTCTTACCCTTACATTACTTACTTGATCAAACCACCTCACACCACACATTGTCCTCAAACATCTCATTTCCAGCACATCCACCCTCCTGTGCACAACTCTATCCATAGCCCACACCTTGCAACCATACAACATTGTTGGAACCACTATTCCTTCAAACATACCCATTTTTGCTTTCCGAGATAATGTTCTTGACTTCCTTACATTCTTCAAGGCTCCCAGGATTTTCGCCCCCTCCCCCACCCTATGATTCACTTCCGCTTCCATGGTTCCATCCGCTGCCAGATCCACTCCCAGATATCTAAAACACTTTACTTCCTCCAGTTTTTCTCCATTCAAACTTACCTCCCAATTGACTTGACCCTCAACCCTACTGTACCTAATAACCGTGCTCTTATTAACATTTACTCTTAACTTTCTTCTTTCACACACTTTACCAAACTCAGTCACCAGCTTCTGCAGTTTCTCACATGAATCAGCCACCAGCGCTGTATCATCAGCGAACAACAACTGACTCACTTCCCAAGCTCTCTCATCCACAACAGACCTCATTCTTGCCCCTCTTTCCAAAACTCTTGCATTCACCTCCCTAACAACCCCATCCATAGACAAATTAAACAACCATGGAGACATCACACACCCCTGCCACAAACCTACATTCACTGAGAACCAATCACTTTCCTCTCTTCCTACACGTACACATGCCTTACATCCTCGATAAAAACTTTTCACTGCTTCTAACAACTTGCCACCCACACCACATATTCTTAATACCTTCCACAGAGCATCTCTATCAACTCTATCATATGCCTTCTCCAGATCCATAAATGCTACATACAAATCCATTTGCTTTTCTAAGTATATCTCACATACATTCTTCAAAGCAAATACCTGATCCACACATCCTCTACCACTTCTGAAACCACACTGCTCTTCCCCAGTCTGATGCTCTGTACATGCCTTCACCCTCCCAATCAATACCCTCCCATATAATTTACCAGGAATACTCAACAAACTTATACCTCTGTAATTTGAGCACTCACTCTTATCCCCTTTGCCTTTGTACAATAGCACTATGCACGCATTCTGCCAATCCTCAGGCACCTCACCATGAGTCATACATACATTAAATAACCTTACCAACCAGTCAACAATACAGTCACCCCATTTTTTAATAAAGTCCACTGCAATACCATCCAAACCTGATGCCTTGCCGGCTTTCATCTTCCGCAAAGTTTTCACTACCTCTTTTCTGTTTACCAAATCATTTTCCCCAACCCTCTCACTTTGCACACCACCTTGACCAAGACACCCTATATGTGCCACTCTATCATCAAACACATTCAACAAACCTTCAAAATACTCACTCCATCTCCTTCTCACATCACCACTACTTGTTATCACCTCCCCATTTGCGCCCTTCACTGAAGTTCCCATTTGCTCCCTTGTCTTACGCACTTTATTTACCTCCTTCCAGAACATCTTTTTATTCTCCCTAAAATTTAATGATACTCTCTCACCCCAACTCTCATTTGCCCTCTTTTTCACCTCTTGCACCTTTCTCTTGACCTCCTGTCTCTTTCTTTTATACATCTCCCACTCAATTGCATTTTTTCCCTGCAAAAATCGTCCAAATGCCTCTCTCTTCTCTTTCACTAATAATCTTACCTCTTCATCCCACCTCTCACTACCCTTTCTAATCAACCCACCTCCCACGCTTCTCATGCCACAAGCATCTTTTGCGCAATCCATTCCCTGATTCCCTAAATACATCCCATTCCTCCCCCACTCCCCTTACTTCCATTGTTCTCACCTTTTTCCATTCTGTACTCAGTCTCTCCTGGTACTTCCTCACACAAGTCTCCTTCCCAAGCTCACTTACTCTCACCACCCTCTTCACCCCAACATTCACTCTTCTTTTCTGAAAACCCATACAAATCTTCACCTTAGCCTCCACAAGATAATGATCAGACATCCCTCCAGTTGCACCTCTCAGCACAGTTACATCCAAAAGTCTCTCTTTCACACGCCTGTCAATTAACACGTAATCCAATAACGCTCTCTGGCCATCTCTCCTACTTACATATATATACTTCTGTATATCTTGCTTTTTTTTTTTTTTTTTTTTTTTTTTTTTGCCGTCTCCCGCGTTTGCGAGGTAGCGCAAGGAAACAGACGAAAGAAATGGCCCAACCCACCCCCATACACATGCCTTGATTCAATCCACTGACAGCACGTCAACCCCGGTATACCACATGACTCCAATTCACTCTATTCTTTGCCCTCCTTTCACCCTCCTGCATGTTCAGGCCCCGATCACACAAAATCTTTTTCACTCCATCTTTCCACCTCCAATTTGGTCTCCCTCTTCTCCTCGTTCCCTCCACCTCCGACACATATATCCTCTTGGTCAATCTTTCCTCACTCATTCTCTCCATGTGACCAAACCATTTCAAAACACCCTCTTCTGCTCTCTCAACCACGCTCTTTTTATTTCCACACATCTCTCTTACCCTTATGTTACTTACTCGATCAAACCACCTCACACCACACATTGTCCTCAAACATCTCATTTCCAGCACATCCATCCTCCTGCACACAACTCTATCCATAGTCCACGCCTCGCAACCATACAACATTGTTGGAACCACTATTCCTTCAAACGTACCCATTTTTGCTTTCCGAGATAATGTTCTCGACTTCCACACATTCTTCAAGGCTCCCAGAATTTTCGCCCCCTCCCCCACCCTATGATCCACTTCCGCTTCCATGGTTCCATCCGCTGCCAGATCCACTCCCAGATATCTAAAACACTTTACTTCCTCCAGTTTTTCTCCATTCAAACTCACCTCCCAATTGAATTGACCCTCAACCCTACTGTACCTAATAACCTTGCTCTTATTCACATTTACTCTTAACTTTCTTCTTTCACACACTTTACCAAACTCAGTCACCAGCTTCTGCAGTTTCTCACATGAATCAGCCACCAGCGCTGTATCATCAGCGAACAACAACTGACTCACTTCCCAAGCTCTCTCATCCCCAACAGACTTCATACTTGCCCCTCTTTCCAAAACTCTTGCATTCACCTCCCTAACAACCCCATCCATAAACAAATTAAACAACCATGGAGACATCACACACCCCTGCCGCAAACCTACATTCACTGAGAACCAATCACTTTCCTCTCTTCCTACACGTACACATGCCTTACATCCTCGATAAAAACTTTTCACTGCTTCTAACAACTTGCCTCCCACACCATATATTCTTAATACCTTCCACAGAGCATCTCTATCAACTCTATCATATGCCTTCTCCAGATCCATAAATGCTACATACAAATCCATTTGCTTTTCTAAGTATTTCTCACATACATTCTTCAAAGCAAACACCTGATCCACACATCCTCTACCACTTCTGAAACCACACTGCTCTTCCCCAATCTGATGCTCTGTACATGCCTTCACCCTCTCAATCAATACCCTCCCATATAATTTGCCAGGAATACTCAACAAACTTATACCTCTGTAATTTGAGCACTCACTCTTATCCCCTTTGCCTTTGTACAATAGCACTATGCACGCATTCCGCCAATCCTCAGGCACCTCACCATGAGTCATACATACATTAAATAACCTTACGAACCAGTCAACAATACAGTCACCCCCTTTTTTAATAAATTCCACTGCAGTACCATCCAAACCTGCTGCCTTGCCGGCTTTCATCTTCCGCAAAGCTTTTACTACCTCTTCTCTGTTTACCAACTCATTTTCCCTAACCCTCGCACTTTGCACACCACCTCGACCAAAACACCCTATATCTGCCACTCTATCATCAAACACATTCAACAAACCTTCAAAATACTCACTCCATCTCCTTCTCACATCACCACTACTTGTTATCACCTCCCCATTTGCGCCCTTCACTGAAGTTCCCATTTGCTCCCTTGTCTTACGCACTTTATTTACCTCCTTCCAGAACATCTTTTTATTCTCCCTAAAATTTACTGATAGTCTCTCACCCCAACTCTCATTTGCCCTTTTTTTCACCTCTTGCACCTTTCTCTTGACCTCCTGTCTCTTTCTTTTATACGTCTCCCACTCAATTTCATTTTTTCCCTGCAAAAGTCGTCCAAATGCCTCTCTCTTCTCTTTCACTAATACTCTTACTTCTTCATCCCACCACTCACTACCCTTTCTAATCAACCCACCTCCCACTCTTCTCATGCCACAAGCATCTTTTGTGCAATCCATCACTGATTCCCTAAATACATCCCATTCCTCCCCCACTCCCCTTACTTCCATTGTTCTCACCTTTTTCCATTCTGTACTCAGTCTCTCCTGGTACTTCCTCACACAAGTCTCCTTCCCAAGCTCACTTACTCTCACCACCCTCTTCACCCCAACATTCACTCTTCTTTTCTGAAAACCCATACAAATCTTCACCTTAGCCTCCACAAGATAATGATCAGACATCCCTCCAGTTGCACCTCTCAGCACATTAACATCCAAAAGTCTCTCTTTTGCGCGCCTGTCAATTAACACGTAATCCAATAACGCTCTCTGGCCATCTCTCCTACTTACATAAGTATACTTATGTATATCTCACTTTTTAAACCAGGTATTCCCAATCATCAGTCCTTTTTCAGCACATAAATCTACAAGCTCTTCACCATTTCCATTTACAACACTGAACACCCCATGTATACCAATTATTCCCTCAACTGCCACATTACTCACCTTTGCATTCAAATCACCCAACACTATAACCCTGGTCTCGTGCATCAAAACCACTAACACACTCATTCAGCTGCTCCCAAAACACTTGCCTCTCATGATCTTTCTTCTCATGCCCAGGTGCATATGCACCAATAATCACCCATCTCTCTCCATCAACTTTCAGTTTTACCCATATTAATCGAGAATTTACTTTCTTACATTCTATCACATACTTCCACAACTCCTGTTTCAGGAGTACTGCTACTCCTTCCCTTGCTCTTGTCCTCTCACTAACCCCTGACTTTACTCCCAAGACATTCCCAAACCACTCTTCCCCTTTACCCTTGAGCTTCGTTTCACTCAGAGCCAAAACATCCAGTTTCCTTTCCTCAAACATACTACCTATCTCTCCTTTTTTCACATCTTGGTTACATCCACACACATTTAGGCACCCCACTCTGAGCCTTCGAGGAGGATGAGCACTCCCCGCGTGACTCCTTCTTCTGTTTCCCATTTTAGAAAGTTAAAAAATACAAGAAGGGGAGGATTTCTGGCCCCCCGCTCCCGTCCCCTCTAGTCGCTTTCTATGATACGCGAGGAATGCGTGGGAAGTATTCTTTCACCCCTATCCCCAGGGATAATATACATATATATATATACACATACACACACATACACACACACACGCACATATACACACACACACACATACATATATATACATGTGAAAAATGTAAGAAACACTTTAGAAAACTGAAACTTCTAGCTTGAAATGCTGCTTGGCAGAAACCTGAAGCAGGGTCAAAGCACGACACATGTTTGGGTCGAACAACTTGTTCTTGGCTTTGGCAATGACCTCACCAAATGAATAGACGTCGCTTGCTCGGGTAGAGGGCTTTGCTTCGTATAACTCGGGTGCAATCCAGGGCCGTCTAGGACTTGTTTTGCTGGAGGGCCAGAGGACTTCTCCAAGCTGGTGCTAAGGCCGAAGTCAATAATGTGGATGTCATCCTTGGAAACGCCAACAGTTATATTGTTCAATTTGAGATCATTGTGGGCGAAACCCTTCTTGTGGATTTCGTGAAGTTTCTGGGCCACGAGGATGAGCTTCTGCATCACTTCCAGCTGCATGCATGTCTCGATGTAGTGGCCGTACGTCTGGCCAGTATTTTCATTATCTTTGATGTCTTTCATTGACTGGGGTAAAGAAGTTGATGCCAATTTCCCTGGATATCACAGTGGGAATTCAGATCCAAGAGGTTTTGGGAACTACAGGGAACTACAGAGAGTTCCAGTCAAACTACGGAGTTGGCAGTCACGGTCCGCAGTCCAGTCAGCCTCAGTTGACCGCAGACGTCACAAGAGGCAGTCAGCCAACATGACGTCAGGCGTCAGGGAGTGACCCGCTGTTGCCTGTCAGGACGTGCCTCTCCTTCATACGTCAGGGGAATCAAGAACCAGTGAATTTCATCGCCACCATAATACAGTGCAAGTTCAGTGATGAGGGTTGCCTACGCAGCGACGAACATTGCAAGACGGTGCAGCTGGCGTGTCACTTCGACCTTGAGGGAGCCAATCTCTATTCGCTCAACTGGTGGCGAGGATCAGACCAATTCTACCAGTTCAGCCCCTCCAATAACGAGCAGATCATTGTCTACGATTCGCCTGGCATTACTGTAGACAGGATGTACACGCCACTGTAGAGGATGCACGTGCTACAGGAAGCGTTCACTGCAGGGAAGTAGAGACCACACCACCGTACCGACACTGCTCACGGACCTCCATCACGAGGCACCCCCGTGCTACTACGTTTGTGAATCAAGAACCATTGCAACACAAACCTCGCCAGGTAGTAGAGTGTCCCGCAGTGTATCGAGACAGACTTCCCCAGAACTTTTTTTAAAGGGGAAGTAAATGTTTATAGTTGTGTTACTGGAGTGATAGTTTTCATACGTGGTGCTTTGACAAGAAAATAGTGAAATTGGAAAAAATGTAGCTTAGACATTGAAGCTTATTGATACAGTGGTTAAATTGATGAGAACTACTATTGACGTTTGTGTAAATAAATTAAACATTTCCTTTCCATAGCCAGAGGTTGAACCATTATGTGACATTCATCTCGCTTTTTAAACCAGGTATTCCCAATCACCAGTCCTTTTTCAGCACATAAATCTACAAGCTCTTCACCATTTCCATTTACAACACTGAACACTCCATGTATACCAATTATTCCCTCAACTGCCACATTATATATATGTATATATATATATATATATATATATATATATATATATATATATATATATATATATATATATATGGAGAAAAACTGGAGGAAGTGAAGTGTTTTAGATATCTGGGAGTGGATCTGGCAGTGGATGGAACCATGGAAGCGGAAGTGGATCATAGGATGGGGGAGGGGGCGAAAATTCTGGGGGCCTTGAAGAATGTGTGGAAGTCGAGAACATTATCTCGGAAAGCAAAAATGGGTATGTTTGAAGGAATAGTGGTTCCAACAATGTTGTATGGTTGCGAGGCGTGGGCTATGGATAGAGTTGTGCGCAGGAGGATGGATGTGCTGGAAATGAGATGTTTGAGGACAATGTGTGGTGTGAGGTGGTTTGATCGAGTGAGTAACGTAAGGGTAAGAGAGATGTGTGGAAATAAAAAGAACGTGGTTGAGAGAGCAGAAGAGGGTGTTTTGAAGTGGTTTGGGCACATGGAGAGAATGAGTGAGGAAAGATTGACCAGGAGGATATATGTGTCGGAGGTGGAGGGAACGAGAAGAGTGAGGCCAAATTGGAGGTGGAAAGATGGAGTGAAAAAGATTTTGTGTGATCGGGGCCTGAACATGCAGGAGGGTGAAAGGAGGGCAAGGAATAGAGTGAATTGGAGCGATGTGGTATACCGGGGTTGACGTGCTGTCAGTGGATTGAATCAAGGCATGTGAAGCGTCTGGGGTAAACCATGGAAAGCTGTGTAGGTATGTATATTTGCGTGTGTGGACGTATGTATATACATGTGTATGGGGGGGGGGTTGGGCCATTTCTTTCGTCTGTTTCCTTGCGCTACCTCGCAAATGCGGGAGACAGCGACAAAGTATAAAAAAAAAATATATATATATATATATATATATATATATATATATATATATATATATATATATATATATATATTCCCTAGGGATAGGGGAGAAAGAATACTTCCCACGTATTCCCTGCGTGTCGTAGAAGGCGACTAAAAGGGAAGGGAGCGGGGGGCTGGAAATCCTCCCCTCTCGTTTTTTTTTTTTTTTTTTTCCAAAAGAAGGAACAGAGAAGAGGTCCAGGTGAGGATATTCCCTCAAAGGCCCAGTCCTCTGTTCTTAACGATACCTCGCTATCGCGGGAAATAGCGAATAGTATGAAAAAAAAAAATATATATATATATATATATATATATATATTATCACTGGGGTTAGGGGAGAAAGAATACTTCTCACATATTCCCTACATGTCATAGAAGGCAACTAAAAGGGAAGGGAAGGGGGGGGGGGCTGGAAATCCTCTCCTCTCTTTTTTTTTCAATTTTCCAAAAGAAAGGAACAGAGAAGGGGGCCAGGTGAGGATATTCTCTCAAAGGCCCAGTCCTCTGTTCTTAATGCTACCTCGCTAACGTGGGAAATGGCGGATAGTATGAAAAGAAAAGATATATATATATATATATATATATATATATATATATATATATATATATATATATATATATATGTGGAGGTGAAGGTGAAGATTTGTAGAGGTTTTCAGAAAAGAAGAGAGAATGTTGGGGTGAAGAGAGTGGTGAGAGTAAGTAAGCTTGGAAAGGAGACTTGTGTGAGGAAGTACCAGGAGAGACTGAGTACAGAATGGAAAAAGGTGAGAACTACGGACGTAAGGGGAGTGGGAGAGGAATGGGATGCATTTTGGGAAGCAGTGATGGCTTGCGCAAGAGATGCTTGTGGCATGAGAAGCGTGGGAGGTGTGCAGATTAGAAAGGTTAGTGAGTGGTGGGATGAAGAAGTAAGATTATTAGTGAAAGAGAAGAGAGAGGCATTTGGACGATTCTTGCAAGGAAATAATTCAAATGACTGGGAGATGTATAAAAGAAAGAGGCAGGAGGTCAAAAGGAAAGTACAATAGGTGAAAAAGAGGGCAAATGAGAGTTGGGGTGAGAGAGTATCATTAGATTTTAGGGAGAATAAAAAGATGTTTTGGAAGGAGGTAAATAAAGTGCGTAAGACAAGGGAACAAATGGGAACTTCAGTGAAGAGGGCTAATGGGGAGGAGATAACAAGTAGTGGTGATGTGCAAAGGAGATGGAGTGAGTATTTTGAAGGTTTGTTGAATGTGTTTGATGATAGAGTGGCAGATATAGGGTGTTTTGGTCGAGGTGGTGTGCAAAGTGAGAGGGTTAGGGAAAATTATTTGGTAAACAGAGAAGAGGTAGTTAAAGCTTTTCGGAATATGAAAGACGGCAAGGCAGCGGGTTTGGATGGTATTGCAATAGAATTTATTAAAAAAGGGGGTGACTGTATTGTTCACTGGTTGGTAAGGTTATTTAATGTATGTATGACTCATGGTGAGGTGCCTGAGGGTTGGTGAAATGCTTCTGTAGTGCCATTGTACAAAGGCAAAGGGGATAAAAGTGAGTGCTCAAATTATAGAAGTATAAGTTTGTTGAGTATTCCTGATTATTATATGGGAGGGTATTGATTGAGAGGGTGAAGGCATGTACAGGAGCATCAGATTGGGGAAGAGCAGTGTGGTTTCAGAAGTGGTAGAGGATGTGTGGATCAGGTGTTTGCATTGAAGAATGTATGTGAGAAATACTTAGAAAAGCAAATGGATTTGTATGTAACATATGATAGAGTTGATAGCAATGCTCTGTGGAAGTTATTAAGAATATATGGTGTGGGGGGCAAGTTGTTAGAAGCAATGACAAGTTTTTATTGAGGATGTAAGGCATGTGTACATGTAGGAAGAGAGGAAAGTGATTTGTTCTCAGTGAATGTAGGTTTGTGAAAGGGGTGTGTGATGTCTCCATGGTTGTTTAATTTGTTTATGGATGGGGTTGTTAGGGAGGTATGCCACATCGTTCCAATTCACTCTTTTCTTTGCACGCCTTTCACCCTCCTGCATGTTCAGGCCCTGATCACTCAAAATCTTTTTCACTTCATTTTTCCACCTCCAATTTGGTCTCCCACTTCTTGTTCCCTCCACCTCTGACACATATATCCTCTTTGTCAGTCTTTCCTAACTCATTCTCTCCATGTGACCAAACCATTTCAAAACACCCTCTTCTGCTCTCTCAACCATACTCTTTTTATTAACACACCTCTCTTACCCTTTCATTACTTACTCGATCAAACCACCTCGCACCACATATTGTCCTCAGACATCTCATTTCCAGCACATCCACCCTTCTCTGCACAACTCTATCTATAGCCCACCCCTCGCAACCATATATCATTGTTGGAACCACTATTCCTTCATTTTTCCTTTCCAAGATAACATTCTTGACTTCCACACATTCTTTAATGCTCCCAGAACTTTCGCCCCCTCCCCCACCCTATAATTCACTTCCGCTTCCATGGTTCCATCCGCTGCCAAATCCACTCCCAGATATCTAAAACACTTCTCTTCCTTCAGCTTTTCTCCATTCAAACTCACCTCCCAATTGACTTGTCCCTCAACCCTACTGTACCTAATAACCTTGCTCTTATTCACATTTACTCTCAGCTTTCTCCTTTCACACAGTTTACCAAACTTAGTCACCAGCTTATGCAGTTTCTCACCTGAATCAGCCACCAGGACTGTATCGTCAGCGAACAACAACTGACTCACTTCCTTGCAATACCATCCAAACTTGCTGCCTTGCCAGCTTTCATCTTCTGTAGGCTTTCATCTTCTGTAAAGCTTTTACTACCTCCTCTCTGTTAACCAAATCATTTTCCCTAACCCTCTCACTTTGCACACCACCTCGACCAAAACACCCTATATCTGCCACTCTATCATCAAAGCATTCAACAAACCATCAAAATAATCGCTCCATCTCCTTCTCACATCACCACTACTTGTTATCACCTCCCCATTTGCCCCCTTCACTGATGTTCCCATTTGTTCCCTTGTCTTATGCACTTTATTTACCTTCTTCCAAAACATCTTTTTATTCTTCCTAAAATTTAATGATACTCTCTCACCCCAACTCTCATTTGCCCTCTTTTTCACCTCTTGCACCTCCTGCCTCTTCCTTTTATACATCTCCCACTCATTTGCATTATTTCCCTGCAAAAATCGTCCAAATGCCTCTCTCTTCTCTTTCACTAATAATCTTACTTCATCTTACCACTCACTACCCTTTCTAATCTGCCCACCTCCCACGCTTCTCATGCCACAAGCATCTTTTGCGCAAGTCATCACTGCTTCCGTAAAGACATCCCATTCCTTCCCCACTCCCCTTACATCATTTGCTCTCACCTTTTTCCATTCTGTACTCAGTCTCTCCTGCTACTTCCTCACACAAGTCTCCTTCTCAAGTTCACTAACTCTCACCACTCTCTTCACCCCAACATTCTCTCTTCTTTTCTGAAAACCTCGACAAATCTTTACTTTCACCTCTACAAGATAATGATCAGATATCCCTCCAGTTGCACCTCTCTCTCTATATATATATTCTTTCCTCTGTTTCCTTGTGCTACCTCGCTAATGCGGGAGACAGCGTCAAAGTATAATAAAAAAGATAAAGAATATTATATATATTTATAAAAATATTTTTATTTATTTTGCTTTGTCGCTGTCTCCCATGTTTGCGAGGTAGCGCAAGGAAACAGATGAAAGAAAATGGCCCAACCCACCCCCATACACATGTATATACATACACATCCACACACACAAATATACATACCCATACATCTCAATGTATACATATATATACACACACAGACACATACATATATACATATGCACACAATTCACACTGTCTGCCTTTATTCATTCCCATCGCTACCTCACCACACATGGAATAACATCCCCCCCCCCTCATGTGTGCAAGGTAGCGCTAGGAAAAGACAACAAAGGCCCCATTCGTTCACACTCAGTCTCTAGCTGTCATGCAATAATGCCCGAAACCACAGCTCCATTTCCACATCCAGGCCCCACACAACTTTCCATGGTTTACCCCAGACGCTTCACATGCCCTGATTCAATCCATTGACAGCACGTCGACCCCGGTATACCACATCGATCCAGTTCACTCTATTCCTTGCCCGCCTTTCACCCTCCTGCATGTTCAGGCCCCGATCACTCAAAATCTTTTTCACTCCATCTTTCCACCTCCAATTTGGTCTCCCACTTCTCCTTGTTCCCTCCACCTCCAACACATATATCCTCTTGGTCAATCTTTCTTCACTCATTCTCTCCGTGTGCCCAAAACATTTCAAAACACCCTCTTCTGCTCTCTCAACCACGCTCTTTATATTTCCACACATCTCTCTTACCCTTACATTACTTACTCGATCAAACCACCTCACACCACATATTGTCCTCAAACATCTCATTTCCAGCACATCCACCCTCCTGCGCGCAACTCTATCCATAGCCCACGCCTCGCAACCATACAACATTGTTGGAACCACTATTCCTGCAAACAGCCATTTTTGCTTTTGGAGATAATGTTCCCAGGATATTCGCCCCCTTCCCCACCCTATGATTCACTTCCGCTTCCATGGTTCCATCCGCTGCCAGATCCACTCCCAGATATCTAAAACACTTTACTTCCTCCATTTTTTCTCCATTCAAACTTACCTCCCAACTGACTTGACCCTCAGTCCTACTGTGCCTAATGACCTTGCTCTTATTCACATTTGCTCTTAAGTTTCTTCTTTCACACACTTTACCAAACTCAGTCACCAGCTTCTGCAGTTTCTCACATGAATCAGCCACCAGCACTGTATCATCAGCTAAGAACAACTGACTTACTTCCCAAGCTCTCTCATCCCCAACAGACATCATACTTGCCCCTCTTTCCAAAACTCTTGCATTCACCTCCCTAATAACCCCATCCATAAAAAATTGAACAACCATGGAGACATCACACACCCCTGCCGCAAACCTACATTCACTGAGAACCAATCACTTTCCTCTCTTCTTACACATACACATGCCTTACATCCTCAATAAAAACTTTTCAGTGCTTCTAACAACTTGCGACCCACACCATATATTCTTAGTACCTTCCACAGAGCATCTCTGTCAGCTCTATCATATGCCTTCTCCAGATCCATAAGTGCTAAATACAAATCCATTTGCTTTTCTAAGTATTTCTCACATACATTCTCCAATGCAAACACCTAATCCACACATCCTCTACCACTTCTGAAACCACACTACTCTTCCCCAATCTGATGCTCTGTACATGCCTTCACCCTCTCAATCAATACCCTCCCATACAATTTCCCAGGAATACTCAACAAACTTATACCTCTGTAATTTGACCACTCACTCTTATCCCCTTTGCCTTTGTACACTGGCACTATGCAAGCATTCCGCCAGTCCTCAGGCACCTCACCATGAATCATACATACATTAAATAACCTTACCAACCAGTCAACAATACAGTCACCCCCTTTTTTAATAAATTCCACTGCAATACCATCCAAACCTGCTGCTTTGCCGGCTTTCATCTTCTGCAAAGCTTTTACTACCTCTTCTCTGTTTCCCAAATCATTTTCCCTAACCCTCTCACTTTGCACACCACCTCGACCAAAACACCCTATATCTGCCACTCTATCATCAAACACATTCAACAAACCTTCAAAATACTCACTCCATCTCCTTCTCACATCACCACTACTTGTTATCACCTCCCCCATTAGTCCCCTTCACTGAAGTTCCCGTTTGTTCCCTTGTCTTACGCACTTTATTTACCTCCTTCCAGAACATTTTTTTATTCTCCCTAAAATTTAATGATACTCTCTCACCCCAACTCTCATTAGCCCTCTTTTTCACCTCTCGCACCTTTCTCTTGACCTCCTGTCTCTTTCTTTTATACATCTCCCACTCAATTGCATTTTTACCCTCCAAAAATCGTCCAAATGCCTCTCTCTTCTCTTTCACTAATAATCTTACTTCTTCATCCCACCACTCACTACCCTTTCTAATCAACCCACCTCCCACGCTTCTCATGCCACTAGCATCTTTTATATATATATATATATATATATATATATATATATATATATATATATATATATATATATATATATATATATATATATATATTATCCCTGGGGATAGGGGAGAAAGAATACTTCCCACGTATTCCCTGCGTGTCGTAGAAGGCAACTAAAAGGGGAGGGAGCGGGGGGCTGGAAATCCTCCCCTCTCGTTTTTTTTTTTTTTTTAATTTTCCAAAAGAAGGAACAGAGAATTGGGCCAGGTGAGGGTATTCCCTCAAGGCCCAGTCCTCTGTTCTTAACGCTACCTCGCTAATGCGGGAAATGGCGAATAGTTTGAAAAAAAAAAAAAAAAATATATATATATATATATATATATATATATATATATATATATATATATATATATATATATATATATATATATATATATATATATATATATTTTATCCCTGGGGATAGGGGAGAAAGAATACTTCCCATGTATTCCCTGCGTGTCGTAGAAGGCGACTAAAAGGGAAGGGAGCGGGGGGCTGGAAATCCTCCCCACTTGTTTTTTTTTTTTCCCAAAGAAGGAACAGAGAAGGGGGCCAGATGAGGATATTCCCTCAAAGGCCCAGTCCTCTGTTCTTAACTCTACCTTGCTAATGCGGGAAATGGCGAATAGTATGAAAGAAAAGAAAGAATATATATATTTATATATAACAAGTGATAACAAGTAGGGGTGATGTGAGAAGGAGAGGGAGTGGGTATTTTGAAGAGTGAAAGGCGTGGAAGGAATAGAGTGAATTGGAACGATGTGGTATACCGGGGTCGACATGCTGTCAATGGATTGAACCAGGGCATGTGAAGCGTCTGGGGTTAACCATGGAAAGTTCTGTGGGGCCTGGATGTGGAAAGGGAGCTGTGGTTTCAATGCATTATTACATGACAGCTAGAGACTGAGTGGGAACGAATGGGGCCTTTGTTGTCGGTTGCTAGCGCTAACTCGCGCACATGCGGCGGGAGGGGGTTGTTATTTCATCTGTGGCGGGGTGGTGATGGGAATGAATAAAGGCAGACAGTATGAATTATGTACATGTGTATATATGTATATGTCTGTGTGTGTACATATATTTTTACGTTGAGATGTATAGGTGTGTATATTTGTGTGTGTGGACGTGTATGTACATGTGAATAAATGTGAATAAATGTAAATGTGAATAAGAGGAAGGTTATTAGGTACAGTAGGGTTGAGGGTCAAGTCAATTGGGAGGTAAGTTTGAATGGAGAAAAACTGGAGGAAGTGAAGTGTTTTAGATGTCTGGGAGTGGATTTGGCAGCGGATGGAACCATGGAAGTGGAAGTGAATCATAGGGTGGGGGAGGGGGTGAAAATTCTGGGAGCCTTGAAGAATGTTTGGAAGTCGAGAACATTATCTCGGAAAGCAAAAATGGGTATGTTTGAAGGAATAGTGGTTCCAACAATGTTGTATGGTTGCGAGGCGTGGGCTATTGATAGAGTTGTGCGCAGGAGGGTGGATGTGCTGGAAATGAGATGTTTGAGGACAATATGTGGTGTGAGGTGGTTTGATTGAGTAAGTAATAATAGGGTAAGAGAGATGTGTGGTAATAAAAAGAGTGTGGTTGAGAGAGTAGAAGAGGGTGTTTTGAAATGGTTTGGTCACATGGAAAGAATGAGTGAGGAAAGATAGACCAAGAGGATATATGTGTCAGAGGTGGAGGGAATGAGGAGAAGTGGGAGACCAAATTGGAGGTGGAAAGATGGAGTGAAAAAGATTTTGAGTGATTGGGGCTGAACATGCAGGAGGGTGAAAGGAGGGCAAGGAATAGAATGAATTGGAACGATGTGGTATACTGGGGTTGACGTGCTGTCAATGGATTGAACCAGGGCATGTGAAGCATCTGGGGTAAACCATGTAAAGTTCTGTGGGGCCTGGATGTGGAAAGGGAGCTGTGGTTTCGGTGCATTATTACATGACAGTTAGAGACTGAGTGTGAAGGAATGGGGCCTTTGTTGTCGATTCCTAGCGCTACCTCATATACATGAGGGGGAGGGGGGTTGTTATTTCATATGTGGCGGGGTGGCGATGGGAATGAATAAGGGCAGACAGTATGAATTATGTACATGTGTATATATGTATATGTCTGTGTATATATATGTATAAGTTGAAATGTATAGGTATGTATATTTGCATGTATGGACGTGTATGTATATACATGTGTATGTGGGTGGATTGGACCATTTCTTTCGTCTGTTTCCTTGCGCTACCTCGCTGATGTGGGAGATGGCGACAAAGCAAAATAAAATAAATAAGTAAATATGTATATATATATCTTTCTTCTTTTCTTTTAAACTATTCACCATTTCCCGCGTTAGCAAGGTAGCGTTAAGAACAGAGGACTGGGCCTTTTTTGGAATATCCTCACCTGGCCCCACTCTGTTCCTTCTTTTGGAAAATTAAAAAAAACAAGAGGGGAGGAATTCCAGCCCCCTGCTCCATCCCCTTTTAGTTGCCTTCTACGACACGCAGGGAATACGTGGGAAGTATTCTCAATCCCTTATCCCCAGGGATAATGTATATATATTTTTTTTTTTTTTTTGCTTTGTCGCTGTCTCCCGCGTTTGCGAGGTAGCGCAAGGAAAACAGATGAAAGAAATGGCCCAACCCACCCCCATACACATGTATATACATACGTCCACACACGCAAATGTACATACCTACACAGCTTTCCATGGTTTACCCCAGACGCTTCACATGCCCTGATTCAATCCATTGACAGCACGTCAATCTCGGTATACCACATCGATCCAATTCACTCTATTCCTTGCCCTCCTTTCACCCTCCTGCATGTTCAGCCCCGATCACTCAGAATCTTTTTCACTCCATCTTTCCACCTCCAATTTGGTCTCCCACTTCTCCTCATTCCCTCCACCTCCGACACATATATCCTCTTGGTCTATCTTTCCTCACTCATTCTTTCCATGTAACCAAACCATTTCAAAACACCCTCTTCTACTCTCTCAACCACGCTCTTTTTATTTCCACACATCTCTGTTACCCTTATGTTACTTACTCGATCAAACCACCTCACACCACACATTGTCCTCAAACATCTCATTTCCAGCACATCCATCCTCCTGCGCACAACTCTATCCATAGCCCACGCCTCGCAACCATACAACATTGTTGGAACCACTATTCCTTCAAACATACCCTATTTTTGCTTTCCGAGATAATGTTCTCGACTTCCACACATTCTTCAAGGCTCCCAGAATTTTTGCCCCCTCCCCCACCCTATGATCCACTTCCGCTTCCATGGTTTCATCCGCTGCCAGATCCACTCCCAGATATCTAAAATACTTTACTTCCTCCAGTTTTTCTCCATTCAAACTTACCTCCCAATTGACTTGACCCTCAACCCTACTGTACCTAATAACCTTGCTCTTATTCACATTTACTCTTAACTTTCTTCTTTCACACACTTTACCAAACTCAGTCACCAGCTTCTGCAGTTTCTCACATGAATCAGCCACCAGCGCTGTATCATCAGCGAACAACAACTGACTCACTTCCCAAGCTCTCTCATCCCCAACAGACTTCATACTTGCCCCTCTTTCCAAAACTCTTGCATTCACCTCCCTAACAACCCCATCCATAAACATATTAAACAACCGTGGAGACATCACACACCCCTGCCGCAAACCTACATTCACTGAGAACCAATCACTTTCCTCTCTTCCTACACGTACACATGCCTTACATCCTCGATAAAAACTTTTCACTGCTTCTAACAACTTGCCTCCCACACCATATATTCTTAATACCTTCCACAGAGCATCTCTATCAACTCTATCATATGCCTTCTCCAGATTCATAAATGCTACATACAAATCCATTTGCTTTTCTAAGTATTTCTCACATACATTCTTCAAAGCAAACACCTGATCCACACATCCTCTACCACTTCTGAAACCACACTGCTCTTCCCCAATCTGATGCTCTGTACATGCCTTCACCCTCTCAATCAATACCCTCCCATATAATTTCCCAGGAATACTCAACAAACTTATACCTCTGTAATTTGAGTACTCACTCTTATCCCCTTTGCCTTTGTACAATGGCACTATGCACGCATTCCGCCAATCCTCAGGCACCTCACCATGAGTCATACATACATTAAATAACCTTACCAACCAGTCAATAATACAGTCACCCCTTTTTTGATAAATTCCACTGCAATATCATCCAAACCTGCTGCCTTGCCGGCTTTCATCTTCCGCAAAGCTTTTACTACCTCTTCTCTGTTTACCAAATAATTTTCCCTAACCCTTTCACTTTGCACACCACCTCGACCAAAACACCGTATATCTGCCACTCTATCATCAAACACATTCAACATATATATATATATATATATATATATATATATATATATATAAAGTCTCATTTTAAACAGTAATTGTCAGACATCTTTTACAGAGCCTGTATTATGAAATATATAGCCAGGGTTAACAGGAATATCTTTTCTGTTTCTTTTCATAAGACATTTCAGGTATATAACAGTAACCATCGTTAGGATCATGTGTAATATTCAAGAGTGTATAAACCGTCTGTATTATAATTTACATTATGTTCCAAAACCTGGTAATAATACAAAGCACGAAAAACTTTATTATGTCAGTGTACAAAATAGAGCACAAAACTATCCCTGACTGCCTAGCAGCCATACAATGTATGTTCATCCCCTGCAAAACTAAAACAAAATTACTTACAATACTGTATAAATTTACCTTAGTATGCTCAGCATTCAGTTATTCGCAACACAACTGGTCCTCATCCACACCACTCTTTAACCTTGCCTTACACTTTAATTGATTATTCCGAGATCCCATTTCCCAGACAAATGCAAGGACCAAACATATACACACCAAATTTTTTTTTTCAAACACTAAACAGTTGCCATCCCAGCACCAGCCCATCAGACAGATACCACACACTGAAACTACACTTTCCAGATATGTGTGAGTTATGGTTTCTCGTTCCCATTCTCGACACCACCAGTCACCAACATTACAAATGCTGTTTTACCATATCACAAAACTTGTTATTTCCATGATGCAACTCTTATGCTGAAGACACTGAATAACTCCTCAGTTGCCCTGTGATTACCCCACATACAATTAATGCCTGGCAAAAATGCCCAGCCTTTGGAGTGCTGTGGGAGCTCCACAGTAGGAGCTTCAGATATATAACTCTCTCTCTCTCTCTCTCTCTCTCTCTCTCTCTCTCTCTCTCTCTCTCTCTCTCTCTCTCTCTCTCTCTCTCTCTCTCTCTCTCTCTCTCTCTCTCTCTCTCTCTCTCTCTCTCTCTCTCCTTATTTGCTATTTCCCATATCAGCAAGGTAGCATCAGGAGCAGATGAAGAAAAAGTCTCATTTGCTCATTTCCATTCTCTGGCTGTCATGTGTGCTGCACCAAAGCCATTCTCCCCCCCCCCTCCCCCTCCATAATCAGGCCCCACAGACCTTTTTATGGTTTCCCTTGGCTGCTTCATGTTCCTTGGTTCGGTCTACTGGGCTATCAGTCACTTTACCCTATGCTCATAATTCATCCTCCTGCATGATTAGGCTCTCAGCCCTCAAAATGATTTGACCTCATCCTTCAATCTCCTGTTTGGTCACCTTTTCCTTGTCCACTCCACATCTGATATGTATATACTCTTTGTCAGCCTTTGTCATCCTCTCCTCGTTCCTTCCCTCCATGTGTCCAAGCCATTTCAGCACTTTCTCCTTAGCTTGTCAACCACAACCATACTTTTATTGACACACCTCTCTCTTAACCTTTGATTTCTTATTCAACCAACTCTCCACACCACATTTGTCCTCGTACATTCTGTTTCCAACACATCTACCCTTCTCTGCACCCTCTTATGTATAGTCATACCTCGCAACTATACAACATTGTTGGAATTACTATACCTTTAAACATACCCATTTTTGCTCTCCAAGATATCATCCTCTCTTTTCACACATTCCTCAGTGCTTCCAGAACCTTAGTCCCCTTAGATTTCCCCCTACTGTTTCATATACCCTGGTTCAGCCTATTGAGAGCACATTACCCCTTATATATCACATTACTACAGTTCACTCTATCCAATGCATGCCTCACACCCACCTTCATGTAGAGACTTTATACACTCAAAGCATGTTTCACTCCATGTTTCCACCTCCTTGGTTCCACTGCAAAATGTTCCCTCAAGTTCTGATGTGTATACCCTCTTAGTTATTCTCTCTTCTCTGTGTGTCCAATTCAGCTATCTCATGCATAATCCTCTTGATCAACACTCCTCAAATTACATACAGTCCTCAAATAAAACTTTTCCAGTACATCCATCTTCTTTCTGTATTTCTATTTAAGGCATATGTTTCACATCCATACAACACTGACAGGACTACTTTCCCATTAAATATACCCATCTTTTTCCTTGACTAGTGACCTCTCTATCCACTTTTCTCAGTGATCTTTACCCCCTCGCTCACTCTGTGGCTCAGTTCTTTTCCCATGGTTCCATATGCTGTCATATCATCTCCCAGGCATGTCAAAACACTCCACCTTCTCCTAGTACTCTCAATTCATACTCACACTTCAGATAAGCCATCCTTTATTCACATTTGCTCTCAGTTTTCTACTTTTCACACAATCACCCAAACGTAGACCACAGCTTCTGCAGTTTCTCATTTGTGTTTGACACCAGTGCTGTATCACCAGAAGTTATTGATTGAAAGGATAAAACCATGTACACACCATTAGAATGGGGAAGAGCAGTGTGGTTTCAGAAATGATAGAGTATGTGTGGATCAGGTGTTTGCTTCGAAGAATGTGTGTGAGAGGTGCTTAAAAACCAGATGGATTTGTGTGTGGCATTTATGGATCTGGAGTAGGCATATGATAGGATTGGTAGAGATGCTTTGTGGACATTTTAAAGAATATATGGTGAGGATGTAAGGCATGTGTACGTGTAGGAAGAGAGGAGAGTGAACAGTTCCCAGCGAAGGTTGGTTTGCAGGAATGTGTGATGTCATCATGGTTGTTTAATTTGTTTATGGATGGGGTGGTGAGTGAGTAAAAGCAAGAGTTTTGGAGAGAGGGGCAAGTATGCAGGTTGTTTAGGACATGAGGGCTTGAGAAGTGATGTGTCAGTTGTTGTTTGCCAATGATACAGAACTGGTAGCTGATTCAAGTGAGAACTGCAGAAGTTGGTGACAGTTTGGAAGGGTGTGTGAAAGGAGAAAGATGAGAGTAAATGTAAATAAAGGCTAGGTTATTTGATTCATCAGGTATGAGGGATAAGTTAGCTGGGAGGCAAGTTTGAATGGAGAAAAATTGGTAGAAGTGGAGTGTTTTAGATATCATGGAGCGGACTTGGCAGCAAATAGATACATGTAAACAGAAGCAAGTCATAGGGTGAGGGAGGTGGCAAAGGACTGGGAGTAATGAAAAACGTGTGAAATGAGAGAACGTTATCTGGAAGAGCAAAAATTGAAGGAACAGTAGTTCAAACAATATTATGTGGTTGCAAAGTATGGGCTATACTATGATAGAATGCACGGAGGAGGGTGGATGTGTTGGAAATGAAATGTTTGAAGACAGCATGTGGTGTGAAGAGGTTTTATCGAGTAAGTAATGAAGGGTTAAGAGAGATGTGTGGAAACAAAAAAGTGTGGTTGAGAGGGCAGAATAGGGTGTATTGAAATAGTTTGGACATATGAAGAGAATGAGTGAGGAAATGTTGGCAAAGAGGATGAAAGTGTCAGAAGTGGAGGAAACAAGAAGTGGGAGACCAAATTTGAGATGGATTGATGGAGTGAAAAAGACTTTGAGCGATTGGGACCTGAACATGCAGGAGGGTGAAAGGTATGCACAGAATAGAGTGGATTGGAACGATGTAGTATGTTGCGGTTAACGTGCGATCAGTGGACTGAACGAGGGCATGTGAAATGTCTGGGATAAACCTTGGAAAGGTCTGTGGGACCTGGATGTGGATAGGGAGCTTTAGTTTCAGTGCATTATGAATGACTGCTCATGTATAGGTGTAAGTGGATATGGCCTTTCTTCTGTTTCGTGGCACCACCTCACTGATGCAAGAAGTGGCAATGCTTTTTCCTGTGGTGGGGGATGGCAATGAAATGGATGAAGGTGAGCAAGTATGAAAATGTACTTGTGTACATATGGATATTCTGTATGTATGAATGAATATGAAAGTGTAGCTCAGTTGGAGTTCAGATAATTTTAACATATAATTTTTCTATACATGCAGTACAGCCTGTTTCATGGAAACAGTCTGCTTCATCAGGTGCACACAATGCATAAAGTTTTTTTAAATCTGAACACCACCACAAAAATTCTGTTTCTCCTCTGCCATTCTTGACTGCACATTTCCCTGACCGCCAAAGGAAAGTGGGGGGGGGGGGGGTGCCTTTAGGTTAAGGGGTAGTTGTGTTTGGCCTGGGTAACAAGATGTTTGTTCAAATATTTTTTTGTTTTTGTTTCTTCACATTTTTTCATAATGATTTGGTTGATAATAGGATGTGCTTTAAAGTTACCTTGGGACATATTAAAGTACTTAGTATTAGCACTTAAGACAGATTCAGTGGCATTATGGGTAGCATAATCAGAAGGGTACATTGTGACTGAGTTTTTAAAGTCTACAGGGTGTTTAGCTATTGCATTTGTGTGCTCATCCTTTGCATACTGAATGATGGTACCAATAGCATCCCTCAGTTGCTGATTTACTGGTCTGGCCAGTGTATACATCTTGACATGACTTGCATGTGAAGGTGTAAACACTCCCAATTATCAGATAATTTGGCCTTCTTTTGATTAAGGTCTTATTGGTAGTGTTATTATACTGGGAGGCAACATCAAAAGCACTGTTTTTTAATACCTGCCTTACGTTAACTAAGATAGGAGAATAGGGCAACACTAAACATTTAGACCTATCATCATTTTTCACATTTTTGTTACTAAATGCATAAAATGTCTTCCTAGTTTTCCATTAAGCCTTATTCACAAACAACTTAGGTTTACATAACAGCATAAAGATATTTATTATATGACTACATATGACCCTGACTTACGATGGTATGACATACGATTTTTCAGCTTTACAATGGTAAGATATTCAACACTATTATTAGATAGGCTTTGTGTCAGATGATTTTGTCCCATGTAGGCTAATATAAGTGTTCTGAGGATGGTGAAGATAGGCTTGGCTAAGCTATGATGTTCGGTAGGTTAGATGTACAGTATTAAATGTATTTTTGAGTGACAATATTTTCAACTTACGATGTGTTTACCGGAATGTAACCCCATTATAAGTTGAGGAGCATCTGTAATTTGTCTACCAGACTTATGGGATCACATATCTGTAATGCTCTTAAAAACATAGACTTAACTACAGACATTTTTTATAGAAGAATAATGTACTGAAAAATAGTGATAGCTCTCAAGAGTTGGTTGGCTTCCTCTAGATCTTGAAGAACAAAATGTCAGATTCCTTAGTTATCAACACATGAAGAAATGGCAATTTGCCTTCTTTTTCCCATTCAATCTTGCATTTGATGGTGGGGAGGAATGTTACTTAATTCATTAAAGAAAACATCACAAGGCACCCCCACCTCAACCTTTAATGTGTAGTCGAGAATGGCAGAGGAGAGATGGAATTTTTGTGGTGGTGTTGGGATTTAAAAAACTTGACAAATTGTTTGCACCTGATGAGGCAAATTGTCTCTGCAAAACATGTTGTGCTGCATGTCTAAAAAAATTACATGTTAGAATTATGAGAACTCCTATTGTGATTTCACCATAAGTATCATCACAGACTAGTGTGATCAACATATTAACAGTATGTATGAATATATATGTATTTGTATATTTATATGCGTATATTTGTATATATGTTTATGTGGGTGGACGTATTTTTCTTCCTGTTTCATGGTGCTACCTCGCTAATGCAGGAAATAGCGATCAGTTAGAAAAAATATGTGTATGTACATAAATATGTATATGTTATATGGTTGTGATGCATGGGCTATAGATAGGGTTGTACTGGAGGGTGGATGTGCTTGAAATGAAATGTTCGAGGACAGTATGTGGTGTGAGGTGGTTTGATCAAGTAAGTAATGAACAGGTAAGAGAGATATGTGGAAATAAAAGGAGTGTGGTTGAGAGATCAGAAAAGGGTATATTGAAATGGTTTGGACATATGAAGAGAATGAGTGAGAAAAAATTGACAGAGAGGATATATGTGTCAGAAGTGGAGGGAACAAGGAGAAGCAGGCGACCAAAGTGGAGATGGAGGGATGGAGTGAAAAAAATTTTTGGCAATTGGGACCTGAATATACAGGAGGGTGAGAGGCGTGCAAGGAATAGAGTGAATTGGAACGATGTGGTATAACGGGGTCGACATGCTTTCATTGGACTGAGCCAGGGCATGTGAGGTGTCTTGAGTAAACCATAGAAAGGCCTGTGGGGACTGGATGTGGATAGGGAGCTGTGGTTTCGGTGCATTACACATTACAGCTAGAGACTGAGTGTGAATGAATGTGGCCTTTTTTTCCGTTTTCCTGGCCCTCCCTTGCTGAAGCGAGGGGTAGCGATGCTGCTTTCCTGTGGGGCGGGGTAGCGCCAAGAATGGTTGAAGGCAAGCAAGAATGAATATATACGTGTGTATGTATATATATATATATATATATATATATGTGTGTATGTATTATTTTTTTTTTATTATACTTTGTCGCTGTCTCCCGCATTAGCGAGGTAGGGCAAGGAAACAGACAAAAGAATGGCCCAACCCACCCACATACACATGTATATACATACACGTCCACACACGCACATATACATACCTGTACATCTCAAAATTTTTTTTTTTTCATACTATTTGCCATTTCCCGCGTTAGCGAGGTAGCGTTAACAGTGAACTGGGCCTTAGAGGGAATATCCTCACCTGACCCCCTTCTCTGTTCCTTCTTTTGGAGAATTAAAAAAACAAGAAAGGGGAGGATTTCCAGCCACCCGCTCCCTCCCCTTTTAGTCGCCTTCTACGACACGCAGGGAATACGTGGGAAGTATTCTTTCTCCCCTATCCCCATATACATATACATATATATGTGTATATATATATACATATTATCCCTGGGGATAGGGGATTAAGAATACTTCCCACGTATTCCCTGCGTGTCGTAGAAGGCGACTAAAAGGGGAGGGAGCGGGGGGCTGGAAATCCTCCCCTCTCTTTTTTTTTTTTTTAAATTTTCCAAAAGAAGGAACAGAGGGGGCCAGTTGAGGATATTCCAAAAAAGGCCCAGTCCTCTGTTCTTAGCGCTACCTCGCTAACGCGGGAAATGGCGAATAGTTTAAAAGAAAGAAAGAAGATATATACATATATATACACACAGATATATACATATATACACATGAACATAATTCACACTGTGTGCCCTTATTCATTCCTGTCGCCACCGTGCCACATAATGAAAAAAATATCATACATGTGTATGTATATGTATATATATGTTCATATATACTTGTATGTTATAGTGATGGGTGATTTGAATGCAAAGGTGAGTACTGTGGCAGTTGAGGGAATAATTGGTGTACATGGGGTGTTCAGTGTTGTAAATGGAAATGGTGAAGAGCTTGTAGATTTAGATTTATGTGCTGAAAAAGGACTGGTGATTGGGAATACCTGGTTTAAAAAGAGAGATATACATAAGTATATGTATGTAACTAGGAGAGATGGCCAGAGAGCGTTATTGGATTATGTGTTAATTGATAAGCGCGTGATAGAGAGACTTTTGGATGTTAATGTGCTGAGAGATGCAACTGGAGGGATGTCTGATCATTATCTTGTGGAGGCGAAGGTAAAGATTTGTAGAGGTTTTCAGAAAAGAAGAGAGAATGTAGGGGTGAAAAGAGTGGTGAGAGTAAGTGAGCCTGGGAAGGTGACTTGTGTGAGGAAGTACCAGGAGAAACTGAGTACATAATGGAAAAAGGTGAGAACAAAGGACGTAAAGGGAGTGGGGGAGGAATGGGATGTATTTAAGGAAGCAGTGATGGCTTGCACAAAAGATGCTTGTGGCATGAGAAGCATGGGAGGTGGGCGGATTAGAAAGTAGTGAGTGGTGGGATGAAGAAGTAAGATTATTAGTGAAAGAGAAGAGAGAGGCATTTGGACGATTTTTGCAGTGAAATAATGAAATGACTGGGAGATGTATAAAAGAAGGAGGCAGGAGGTCAAGAGAGAGGTGCAACAGGTGAAAAAGAGGGCAAATGAGAGTTGGGGTGAGAGCATCATTAAATTTTAGGGAGAATAAAAAGATGTTTTGGAAGGAGGTAAATAAAGTGCGTAAGACAAGGGAACAAATGGGAACTTCAGTGAAGGGGGCTAATGGGGAGGTGATAACAAGTAGTGGTGATGTGAGAAGGAGATGGAGTGAGTATTTTGAAGGTCTGTTGAATGTGTTTGACGATAGAGTGGCAGATATAGGGTGTTTTGGTCGAGGTGGTGTGCAAAGTGAGAGGGTAAGGAAGAATGATTTGGTAAACAGAGAAGAGGTAGTAAAAGCTTTGTTGAAGATGAAAGCCGGCAAGGCAGCAGGTTTGGATGGTATTGCAGTGGAATTTATTAAAAAAGGGGGTGACTATATTGTTGACTGGTTGGTAAGGTTATTTAACGTATGTATGACTCATGGTTAGGTGCCTGAGGATTGGCGGAATGCTTGCATAGTGCCATTGTACAAAGGCAAAGGGGATAAAAGTGAGTGCTCAAATTACAGAGGTATAAGTTTGTTGAGTATTCCTGGCAAATTATATGGGAGGGTATTGATTGAGAGGGTGAAGGCATGTACAGAGCATCAGATTGGGGAAGAGCAAAGTGGTTTCAGAAGTGGTAGAGGATGTGTGGATTAGGTGTTTGCTTTGAAGAATGTATGTGAGAAGTACTTGAAAAGCAAATGGATTTGTATGTAGCATTTATGGATCTAGAGAAGGCATATGATAGAGTTGATAGAGATGCTCTGTGGAAGGTATTAAGAATATATGGTGTGGGGGCAAGTTGTTAGAAGCAGTGAAAAGTTTTTATCAAGGATCTAAGGCATGTGTACGTGTTTGCTTTGAAGAATGTATGTGAGAAATAGAGTTGATAGAGATGCTCTGTGGAAGGTATTAAGAATATATGGTGTAGGGGGCAAGCTGTTAGAAGCATTGAAAAGTTTTTATCGAGGATATAAGGCATGTGTACGTGTAGGAAGAGAGGAAAGTGATTGGTTTTCAGTGAATGTTATTTGTGGCAGGGATGTGTGATGTCTCCATGGTTGTTTGATTTGTTTATGGATGGGGTTGTTAGGGAGGTGAATGCAAGAGTTTTGGATAGAGGGGCAATTATGCAGTCTGTTGTGGATGAGAGAGCTTGAGAAGTGAGTCAGTTGTTGTTCGCTGATGATACAGCGCTTGTGGCTGATTCGTGTGAGAAACTGCAGAAGCTGGTGACTGAGTTTGTTAAAGTGTGTGAAAGAAGAAAGCTGAGAGTAAATGTGAATAAGAGCAAGGTTATTCGGTACAGTAGGGTTGAGGGACAAGTCAACTGGGAGGTAAGTTTGAATAGAGAAAAGCTGGAGGAAATGAAGTGTTTTAGATATCTGGGAGTGGATTTGACAGCAGATGGAACCATGGAAGCGGAAGTGAATCATAGGGTGGGGGAGGGGGCGAAAGTCATGAGGCATTGAAGAATGTGTGGAAGTCGAGAACATTATCTTGAAAAGGAAAAATGGGTATGTTTGAAGGAATAGTGGTTCCAACAATGTTATATGGTTGTGAGGCGTGGGCTATAGATAGTGTTGTGCGGAGGAGGGTGGATGTGCTGGAAATCAGATGTTTGAGGACAATATGTGGTGTGAGGTGGTTTGATCGAGTAAGTAATAATAGGGTAAGAGAGATGTGTGGTAGTAAAAAGAGTGTGGTTGAGAGAGCAGACAAGGGTGTTTTGAAATGGTTTGGTCACATGGAGAGAATTAGAGAGGAAAGATTGACCAAGAGGATATATGTGTCAGAGGTGGAGGGAACGAGGAGAAGTGGGAGACCAAATTGGAGATGGAAGGATGGAGTGAAAAAGATTTTGAGTGATCGGGGCCTGAACATGCAGGAGGGTGAAAGGCGGGCAAGGAATAGAGTGAATTGGAACGATGTGGTATACCGCGATCGACGTGCTGTCAGTGGATTGAACCAGGGTGTGTGAAGTGTCTGGGGTAAACCATGGAAAGTTCTGTGGTGCTTGGATGTGGAAAGGGAGCTGTGATTTCAGTGCATTTTACATAACAGCTAGAGACTGAGTGTGAACGAATGTGGCCTTTGTTGTCTTTTCCTAGCGCTACCTCATGCATAGGCACGGGAAGGGGGTTGTTATTTTATGTGTGGCGGGGTGGCGATGGAAATGAATAAAGGCAGACAGTATGAATTATGTATTTTTTATTATATTTTGCTTTGTCGCTGTCTCCCACGTTTGCGAGGTAGCGCAAGGAAACAGACGAAAGAAAAGGCCCAACCCACCCCCATACACATGTATATACATACACGTCCACACACGCAAATATACATACCTATACATCTCAATGTACACATATATATACACACACAGACACATACATATATACCCATGCACACAATTCACACTGTCTGCCTTTATTCATTCCCATCGCCACCTCGCCACACATGGAATACCATCCCCCTCCACCCTCATGTGTGCGAGGTAGCGCAAGGAAAAGACAACAAAGGCCCCATTCGTTCACACTCAGTCTCTAGCTGTCATGCAGTAATGCCCGAAACCACAGCTCCCTTTCCACATCCAGGCCCCACACAACTTTCCATGGTTTACCCCAGACGCTTCACATGCCCTGATTCAATCCACTGACAGCACGTCAACCCCGGTATACCACATTGATCCAATTCACTCTATTCCTTGCCCGCCTTTCACCCTCCTGCATGTTCAGGCCCCGATCACTCAAAATCTTTTTCACTCCATCTTTCCACCTCCAATTTGGTCTCCCACTTCTCCTCGTTCCCTCCACCTCTGACACATATATTCTCTTGGTCAATCTTTCCTCACTCATTCTCCCCATGTGTCCAAACCATTTCAAACCACCCTCTCCTGCTCTCTCAACCACGCTCTTTTTATTTCCACACATCTCTCTTACCCTTACATTTCTTACTCGATCAAACCACCTCACACCACACATTATCCTCAAACATCTCATTTCCAGCACATCCATCCTCCTGCGCACAACTCTATCCATAGCCCACGCCTCGCAACCATACAACATTGTTGGAACCACTATTCCTTCAAACATACCCATTTTTGCTTTCCGAGATATGTTCTCGACTTCCACACATTCTTCAAGGCTCCCAGGATCTTCACCCCCTCCCCCACCCTATGATTCACTCCCGCTTTCATGGCTCCATCTGCTGCCAGATCCACTCACAGATATCTAAAACACTTTACTTCCTCCAGTTTTTCTCCATTCAAACTTACCTCCCAATTGACTTGACCCTCAACCCTACTGTACCTAATAACCTTGCTCTTATTCACATTTACTCTTAACTCTCTTTTTTCACACACTTTACCAAACTCAGTCACCAGCTTCTGCAGTTTCTCACATGAATCAGCCACCAGCGCTGTATCATCAGCGAACAATAACTGACTCACTTCCCAAGCTCTCTCATCCACAACAGACTTCATACTTGCCCCTCTTTCCAAAACTCTTGCATTCACCTCCCTAACAACCCCATCCATAAACAAATCAAATAACCATGGAGACATCACGCATCCTTGCCGCAAACCAGCATTCACTGAGAACCAATCACTCTCCTCTCTTCCTACACGTACACATGCCTTACATCCTCGATAAAATTATGTACATATGTATATATGTATATGTCTGTGTGTGTGCATATATGTATATTTTGAGATGTATAGGTATGTATATTTGCGTGTGTGGATGTGTATGTATATACAGGTGTATGTGGGTGGGTAGGGCCATTCTTTCCTCTGTTTCCTTGCGCTACCTCGCTAACGCGGGAGACAACGACAAAGCAAAATAGATAATAAATAATACTTATATTTATATGTGCATGTATGGGAAGTGAGTCAGTTGTTGTTCGCTGATGATGCAGCACTGGTGGCTGATTCAGGTGAGAAACTACAGAAGTTGGTGGCTGAGTATAGTAAAGTGTGTGAAAGAAGAAAGCTGAGAGTAAACGTGAATAAGAGCAAGGTTATTAAGTACAGTTGGGTTGAGGGACAAGTAAATTGGGAGATGAGTTTGAATGGAGGAAAAACTGGAGGAAGTGAATTGTCTTAGATATCTGGGAGAGGAGTTGGCAGCAGATGGAGCCATGGAAGCAGAAGTGAGTCATAGGGTGGGGGAGGGGGCGAAGGTTCTGGGAGTGTTGAAGAATGTGTGGAAGGTGAGAACGTTATCTCGGAGAGCAAAAATGGGTATGTTTGAAGGGGTAGTGGTTCCAATGATGTTATATGGTTGTGAGGCATGGACTATAGGTAGGGTTGTGCAGAGGAGGGTGGATGTGTTGAAAATGAGACATTTGAGGACAATATGTGGTGTGAGGTGGTTTGATCGAATAAGTAATGAAAGGGTGAGAGAGATGTGTGGAAATAAAGAGTTTGGTTGAGAGAGCAGAAGAGGGTTTATTGAAATGGTTTGGACATATGGAGAGAATGAGTGAGGAAAGATTGACAAAGAGGATATACGTGTCAGAGATGGGGGGAACGAGAAGTGAGAGACCAAATTGGAGGTGGAACGATGGAGTGAAAAAGATTTTGACCAATCGGGGCCTGAACATACAGGAGGGTGAGAGGCATGCAAGGAATAGAGTGAATTGTAACAATGTGGTGTACTGGGGTCGACATGCTGTCATTGGACTGAACCAGGGCATGTGAAGTATCTTGAGTAAGCCATAGAAAGGTCTGTGGGGACTGGGTGTGGATAGGGAGCTGTGCTTTCGGTGCATTACACATTACAGCTAGAGACTGAGTGTGAACAAATGTGGCTTTTTTTTGTCTGTCTTCCTGGCACTCCCTTGTGGAAGCTGGGGGTAGCAATGCTGCTTCCTGTGTGGCAGGGTAGTGCCGGGAATGGATGAAGGGAAGCAAGAATGAATATGTACGTGTGTATATATGTGTATGTGTGTATGTATATGTTGATATATACTTGTATGTATAAGTGCATGTATGGGCATTCATGTATATATATATATATATATATATGTGTATTTGAATGGATGGGCCATTCTACATCTGTTTCCTGGCAGTACCTTACTGATGCAGGAAACAGCGATTAAGTATAATAAATACATATATATATATATATATATATATATATATATATATATATATATATATATATATATATATATATATATATATATATATATATTTATATTTTTTTTTATTATACTTTGTCGCTGTCTCCCGCGTTTGCGAGGTAGCGCAAGGAAACAGACGAAAGAAATGGCCCAACCCCCCCCCCCCCATACACATGTATATACATACGTCCACACACGTAAATATACATACCTACACAGCTTTCCATGGTTTACCCCAGACGCTTCACATGCCTTGATTTAATCCACTGACAGCACGTCAACCCCGGTATACCACATCGCTCCAATTCACTCTATTCCTTGCCCTCCTTTCACCCTCCTGCATGTTCAGGCCCCGATCACACAAAATCTTTTTCACTCCATCTTTCCACCTCCAATTTGGTCTCCCTCTTCTCCTCGTTCCCTCCACCTCCGACACTTATATCCTCTTGGTCAATCTTTCCTCACTCATTCTCTCCATGTGCCCAAACCACTTCAAAACACCCTCTTCTGCTCTCTCAACCACGCTCTTTTTATTTCCACACATCTCTCTTACCCTTACGTTACTCACTCGATCAAACCACCTCACACCACACATTGTCCTCAAACATCTCATTTCCAGCACATCCATCCTCCTGCGCACAACTCTATCCATAGCCCACGCCTCGCAACCATACAACATTGTTGGAACCACTATTCCTTCAAACATACCCATTTTTGCTTTCCGAGATAATGTTCTCGACTTCCACACATTCTTCAAGGCCCCCAGAATTTTCGCCCCCTCCCCCACCCTATGATCCACTTCCGCTTCCATGGTTCCATCCGCTGCCAGATCCACTCACAGATATCTAAAACACTTCACTTCCTCCAGTTTTTCTCCATTCAAACTCACCTCCCAATTGACTTGACCCTCAACCCTACTGTACCTAATAACCTTGCTCTTATTCACATTTACTCTTAACTTTCTTCTTCCACACACTTTACCAAACTCAGTCACCAGCTTCTGCAGCTTCTCACATGAATCAGCCACCAGCGCTGTATCATCAGCGAACAACAACTGACTCACTTCCCAAGCTCTCTCATCCACAACATACTTCATACCTGCCCCTCTTTCCAAAACTCTTGCATTTACCTCCCTAACAACCCCATCCATAAACAAATTAAACAACCATGGAGACATCACACACCCCTGCCGCAAACCTACATTCACTGAGAACCAATCACTTTCCTCTCTTCCTACACGTACACATGCCTTACATCCTCGATAAAAACTTTTCACTGCTTCTAACAACTTGCCTCCCACACCATATATTCTTAATATATATATATATATATATATATATATATATATATATATATATATATATTTTTTTTTTTTTTTTTGCTTTGTCGCTGTCTCCCGCGTTTGCGAGGTAGCGCAAGGAAACAGACGAAAGAAATGGCCCAACCCACCCCCATACACATGTATATACATACGTCCACACACGCAAATATACATACCTACACAGCTTTCCATGGTTTATAAATATATATATATATATATATATATATATATATATATATATATATATATATATATATATATATATATATATATATATATATGTTTTTATGCTTCGTCTGTTTCCTGGCTCTACCTCCCTGATGCGGGAAATGGCAACCAACCATGATGAATCAAGTATAACGAATATATGTTGGTGTTAAGGGAGTCCACCTGCATATGATTACACTGTGAGTAGATAGTCACCTTTAGGAAGTCTTGATGTTTTCCCAGGTTTTGTAAGTAGTGTGATGTATTGATATGTATATAGTCTGTACAAAAGTGTTAGATTGGTGAAAGTTTTGGTTAGAAACATAATTCCCTCTTTTATTGTCGGTTTCAGTGACCTATGTAATAGCAGATCACTGGAATGATAGACATCCAGGGACATATTCCTGTCATTGTACAACAACCAGCTGAGTGTGTGGCTTGCAGAAAGTGGTAATGCGAGAAAGGATAGTGATTGGAATGATGAGGTTGATTTGTTAGTAATAGAGAAAAGTGTGTTGTATGGGCATTACTTGCAGAAGGAGTGCAAGTAATTGGTGTACAAGAGTGGTGAGAAGTCAAAACAAAGATGCAGGAGCTGAAAAAGAGGGAAAGTGTGAGTTTGGGTGAGCAAGTATTTGCAAATTTCAGAGAATATACAAAAATAATTGGAAGGAGTGTAAGAATGAGAGGAAAGCTAGAGAACAAATGAGAACATCAGTGAAGGGATCAAACAGGAAAGTGGTAACAGACAGAGATGAGGTGAAGAGGATTGTTGAATGTATTAGATGATAGGGTGGCAGATGTCGGTTGTTTGGGTCTGGGAGGTATGCAGATCAAGAGAGTTACGGCAAGTGGTTTAATGAAAAGAAAAGAGGTGGTGACAGCCCTGCATGAGATAATGTGTGGCAAGTGCTGCTGGAGTGGGTGGTATTGGAGTTGAATTTTTTGAGAAAGGTTACTGTTTTGTTGATTGGTTCGTTAGAGCACCAAAGGAATTTATTAAAGCTGTTTTGTGATAAAGGAACAAATAATACCATGCTCATTAGTAGTGATGATTTTGAAATTTTAGACTCAGCCCCTTCAGCTTCAGATTGCACATTCTAGAAAGTCTTTGGAAGCGGAAGCAGAAGTCAATATTAAAGTAATGTTTAAATCATATAAGGAATTAAGAACAATGAATGTCGTGATTACATATTTACAGAGATTAATTTGAGATTTTAAGAACAATGAATGTCATGATTGCATATTGACAGAGATTAATTTAAAATTTTAATCTTAGAGCACATTGCTCATCTGTGCAAATGGAACATTTGTAAATAGTCTTCTCAGCATGGTCTACATTACTGCAGTTTCACATAAAGTTAATGACTGTCAATAAGGTGGGTGAGACTGAAGATATTACCTTTAAGCTTGAAAAACCAGCAATTGTATTGGTCCTGGACAAAAGTGATCTGATGTTACCAGGCTCTACCTGCATACAGTTATGCTACAAGTGAAAATTCACTTTTGGTTTTGTTGTATTAATTTCATCTGTTGAAAAGGAGTAGAATCTTATTAAATTTTTTACTCCAGAGTAATCTATATTTTCATTGTTACCTACTTGAAGCTGCAAAGTCCTCATAAAAGGGATAATAGGGTTATAAGATTGATCAATAGCAGTTGTACCTTGCATGTGTTTTGATTGACCTTGTTAAATTGCAAGTCTCCTACGTCTCCTGGGAGAGAGAGATTGGGCTAATGTATGGGAAATTCATAAAGCTAAATTTCCTGGTATACCTGGCTATATGTTTCCTACCATGCCTCTGCTCCCCATTTGGATGTAATATTTCTACAATGCCAAGCCTAAGATGTTAAGACCGGCCATTGTCTCTCAAAGATGATTGTAGGGTATATTCAAGAATATTCAGTTGCTGTTGGAATTAATCTTGTAAACATGAATCACTTTTGGATGACAGTAGTCAAGATATAAGCACTACACATGTACTGTTAGTAGGTAAGTGGTCTCCCGGAGAGTACATGCAGAGAAGCTACAAAATTGTTACTCATAAGAGCATGGGAGTAGCAGGTAGTAGCTGGTAGGCAGCCACTGATCAGGGAGGTATATTACCAGTACTTCTCACCTGAGTATTGGGAGGGTTGGTGATGGTTGTGTAGTGAGCCAGCACATGCATGAGTGGTTGTCAAGTTATGCTCCTTTGACCATGGTAGCTGTCTTTTTCTTTCTGCATCACCCACACATGGACTGCTGGCATTGTTTGTAGACATACAGTATCTTTGTCATACACAACACTTAACAACACATAACTCACACAAACACAACTCAGTCTTTGTTACTCTAGATTTTCTTGTGGTGAGCTCTATGTGCTAGCCCTGCCCTTAGGCAAAATGGTAGGAGCAGTAGATAGTAGTAGGTAGGAATGCAGGAGGATTAGGTAGATACATAAGAAGTAGTAGGTATGAACATTAGATTGGAGCATTAGGTAGTAGTAGTTGGTAGGAACATTAGGTATTAGCCTCTGGAAACACTGTTCTAAAGTTGCCCTCTGTTAGTGGCCTATTAAGGATGAGGTACTAAAGGATAAGAAGAGGCACTGAAGTTCACCAGTTATGGAGACTTTTTTTTTTTTTTTTTGCTGTGGCCACTCATTCCTTTGGGGGAGTTCCCTCAGTGAATGGGCATCAGAGTTATAGATAGGTAGTTTGAGTAGATAGTATGGGAATACAGATGTTAAACTTTTGGGAACTGTGAGGGTTTTGCTTTTGGGCTGGGATGGAGGTTGTGGTGTTTCAGTGCTTAGGTGAGTTAGGGGCACTGACTTTGTCTGACCTTAATAGGGAGGGTAGATGTGATATCAGATGCTGCTACCTGGTTATGAGCAATACGATTTAGTAAAGCTTACCGTAAGTGACATGAGTAAGTTTGGGTCAGGACTGGCACACCACTGACTTATTTTGTCATCCACATTGCCAGCCAGCAAAAGTCATTTCCTCTACTTTTGGTTGTGTGTGACTAGATGTTTGGAGGCTGTTGCAAACCACAGCTGTGGACTTCATAATAGTAGTCTTCAAAGTTGCTTCATAGAGGGGAATCACGTAGCATGTTCATTGTGCAACAAAACAGTTTAAAAAATGCTTTTAAGAAATCTTGTAAGACACCCAGGTGAAGAACTGTTGAACTTTTTAAGAATACAGTTTTTGGAAAGCTTTACTGTATGTGATGAATTTGAATACACATTTAAGTTGCAATGGGAGAGACACTATGAATATCCTATTTTATTTTATTCTATGATCATTATTTCATTTCTATTGTAATTGGATGGATCAAATTCTGACAGCCTTTGCAACAATATGCAAACATCAACGTATTTTAAATGTTTTAAAGTGAAATATGGACTTCTTACTGAAGAAAGTGCTTCTTTCCTATTTATTAACACACTGAGACTATTGTCTCCTTTCATTCCACCTCCATATACAAAATGCTTATATTGTATCCAATCCAGTCTAACATCATATAAAATGTTCTCCCCTATGGTTTACTTCTTGTACTTTCTACTACACTGCTATATATCATTTTAACTAATTAATTGATAATCTGCCATAGTTTATGCATGACCATACTCCCCCAAAAAGCTTATCCATACTGACTTCTTCATGGTACATAATTTTCTCATTCTTCATTGTGTGTGTTCCTAATGGCAATGATACTTTTCAAATTATCCGTCTTTACTGGTGTTTTGACCAGTCTTGACATATATGTGCTTAGGTTTCACATCCTTACATCATTGCAAGGAAAAGTATGCTTTCATGCATACATTCAGTGAAAGATTTTAGCGTCATTCAGTGCCCCCTATTTCTTTTTTCCCTTGCATGACTTGACTCCAGCTGCAGCTTTCCCCACACCATCATATTTGGAGAGAATTGTGTTTGGTATGCTAAGCAAAACCAGTGAACTATACAAGATTCAGTATATTTTTAGAGCGTTTTGTTACTCTTAGAATATGTTGATATGTAATGATATATATTCTAGCAATGGCCGATTTAAATGCAAAGGTGAGTAATGTGGCAGATATGGGTAGAATTGGTGTACATGGGGTGTTCAGTGTTGTGAATGAAAGTGGTGAAGAGCTTGTGGATTTGTGTGCTGAAAAAGGACTGGTATACAGGTATACCACCGAATTTCCGGCAACTGATGGTTCGGTACCTCCTTCAGTCCGGGCAAAATTACGTGAGGGAACTTGAAATTGCTGCGGCCACCAGATTAGTTTACTGGGCAGCCGCAGATGGGGTTGTGTGTAGGGAACGCTTATTTACATTCTTTACACTGCACTTATTGTTGGTGATACCACAATGCTGTGAGATTCTTTGCTTATTTTGCATAAACTTAACCCTATCTCTGGCTTCTAAGACATATGAAAGTGGCAGTCGTGGGTCAAACATAAACATCAGTCCATATCGATCCAAGATAAAGTAGAATTGTTGAAAAAATGGACCTTGGTATTTCGATGCGTAAGCTGTGTGACATCTACAATATTGGTTCATCAACTGTTTATGAGATAAAGAAGCAAACGGAGAAAATATTGAAATTCTATGCAGACCAATTCCGAGAAGCAAATGACGATTAGAAAAACTACAAAAGATGGTAAGAGTTCTGAGGACAATTAAGTTATGGAATGGTTTCGACTGCGTCGTAGTGATGTAGTGGACTTGTCTGGTAGCATGATAATGGACTAGGCTAAGTTGTTCTATAAAGAACTTAAATTACAACATGAGTGTGACTATAGTGAAGGATTGCTTCAAATATTCAAGAAGTGTCATGGAATTTCCATGAATAAAGTGTGCGAGATAAGTGGTCAGCAAATGATGAAGGAGCTGCTGAGTATGTGGACGAATTTGCAAATCTCGTAGCTGACGAGCACCTCAGTCCTGAGCAGGTGTATAATGCAGACAAAACTGTATTCTGGTGATGCACACCTAGGAAAACACTAACAAGACAAAGAAGACCCCACGGGATTCAAACAATCTAAGGACATACCATCTTAGGGTGCTCAAACGCAGCAGGTACGCACAGATATAAATCACTGGTGATAGGAAAAGTAAACATCCCAGGACCTTGATAGGTGTTAAAGTTTACCCAGTAACATACTGTGCAAATAACAAATGGCTGGATTACAACTAAGCTTCTCTTTAAGAAATTAATAGATTTGCATTTGATTTTTGTTTAATCTTGTTTAATTAATACCTGTAATCTTGTTTCACTAATGTACTATTGTACAAGTACCTGTATTTCATTTATTTAATTTATGTTTAATATATGTTTAATTTAAATTTCTAGCATTCCATGGTATACTTTAGGCTCATGGGAGATGTATGATTAGTGGGTTAGAGGTGTTGATGAATTATTATTATGTGAACACAGTTGGTGCGGCAAGATGGTTAATCTGACAAGACTTTGGAACCAAGAGTGCCGGAAAATTGGTTGTGTACCTGTATCTGATTTAAAAAGAGATATACATAAGTATACACATGTGAGTAGGAGACATGGTTAATTGATAGGTGTGTAAAAGAAAGACTTTTGGATGTTAATGTGCTGAGAGGGGCAGCTGGAGGGATGTCTGATCATTCACTATCTTGTGGTGAAGATTTGTAGAGGTTTTTAAAAAAGAAAGAACAGAGAATGTTGGGGATAAGGGAGTGGTGAGAGTAAGTGAGATTGATAAGGAGATTAGTGTGAGGAAGTACTTGGAGAGATTGAGTGTAGAATGGCAAAAGGTGAGAGCAAATGATGTGAAGAATGGGATGTATTTAGAGAAGTAGTGATGGCTTGTGCAAAAGATGCATGTGGCATGAGAAAGGTGGGAGGTGGTCAGATTAGAAAGGGTAATGAGTGGTGGGTTAAAGAAGTAAAGTTGTTAGTGAAAGAGAAAAGAGTGTCGTTTGGACGATATTTACATGGTAGGAGTGCAAATGATTGGGAGATGTATAAAAGAAAGTGGCAGGAGGTCAAGAGAAAGGTGCAAGGGTTGAAAAAGAGGGCAAAGGAGAGTTAAGGTCGGAGAGTATCATTAAACTTTAGGGAGGTTGTTTAAATTTGTTTATGGTTGGGGTTATTAGGGAGGTAAATGCAAGAGTTTTGGAAAGAGAGGCAAGTATGTAGTCTGTTGTGGATGAGAGAGCTTGAGAAGTGAGTCAGTTGTTGTTCGCTGATGATACAGCACTGGTGGCTGATTCGTGTGAGAACCTGCAGAAGCTGGTGACTGAGTTTGGTAAAGTGTGTGAAAGAAGAAAGCTGAGAGTAAATGTGAATAAGAGCAAGGTTACTAGGTACAGTAGGGTTGAGGGACAAGTCAATTGGGAGGTAAGTTTGAATGGAGAAAAACTGGAGGAAGTAAAGTGTTTTAGATATCTGGGAGTGGATTTGGCAATGGATGGAACCATGGAAGCGAAGTGAATCATAGGGTGGGGGAGGGGTGAAAGTTCTGGGAGCATTGAAGAATGTGTGGAAGTTGAGAACATTATCTCGGAAAGCAAAAATAGGTATGTTTGAAGGAATAGTGGTTCCAACAATGTTGTATGGTTGCGAAGCATGGGCTATAGATAGAGTTGCGCGGAGGAGGGTGGATTTGCTGGAAATGAGATGTTTAAGGACAATATGTGGTGTAAGGTGGTTTGATCGAGTAAGTAACAATAGGGTAAGAGAGATGTGTGGTAATAAAAAGAGTGTAAATGAGAGAGCAGAAGAGGGTGTTTTGAAATGGTTTGGTCACATGGAGAGAATGAGTGAGGAAAGATTGACCAAGAGGATATATGTGTCGGAGGTGGAGGGAACGAGGAGAAGTGGGAGACCAAACTGGAGGTGGAAAGATGGAGTGAAAAAGATTTTGGGTGATTGGGGCCTGAACATGCAGGGGGGTGAAAGGCGTGCAAGGAATAGAGTGAATTGGAACGATATGGTATACCGGGGTCAACTTGCTGTCAATGGATTGAACCAGGGCATGTGAAGCGTCTGGGATAAACCATGGAAAGTTCTGTGGGGCTTGGATGTGGAAAGGGAGCTGTGGTTTCAGTGCATTTACATGACAGCTAGAGTCTGAGTGTGAACAAATGGGGCCTTTGTTGTTGTTTCTTAGCACTAACCTTGCACACATGAGGGGGGAGGGGGATGTTATTCCATGTGTGGCGGGGTGGCGATGGGAATGAATAAAGTCAGTATGAATTATGTACATGTGTATATATGTATATGTATGTGTGTGTATATATATGTATACATTGAGATGTATAGGTATGTATATTTGCGTGTGTGGACGTGTATGTGGGTAGGTTGGGCCATTCTTTCGTCTGTTTCCTTGCGCTACCTCGCTAACGCAGGAGACAGCGACAAAGCAAAATAAATAAATAAATGAATACACATATATATATATATATATATATATATATATATATATATATTTTCCTATCAGTCCACGGGGAAAATGAAACACGAAAAGTTCCCAAGTGCACTTTCGTGTAATAATCACATCATCAGGGGAGACACAAGAGAGAAATATAAGTCAGTTGATATACATCGAAGAGACGAAGCTAGGACGCCATTTGGTAAACATGTTTACCAAATGGTGTCCTAGCTTCGTCTCTTCGATGTATATCAACTGACTTATATTTCTCTCTTGTGTCTCCCTGATGATGTGATTATTACACGAAACGCACTTGGGAACTTTTCGTGTTTCATTTTCCCCGTGGACTCATAGGAATATATTGATCACGCGCAAAATTGTGATCCTTTCCAATGTGTATATATATATATATATATATATATATATATATATATATATATATATATATATATATATATATTTTTTTTTTTTTTTTTTTTTTTTTTCAAACTATTCGCCATTTCCCGCATTAGCGAGGTAGCGTTAAGAACAGAGGACTGGGCCATTGAGGGAATATCCTCACCTGGCCCCCTTCTCTGTTCCTTCTTTTGGAAAATTAAAAAAAAATTGAGAGGAGAGGATTTCCAGCCCCCCGCTCCCTCCCCTTTTAGTTGCCTTCTACGACACGCAGGGAATACGTGGGAAGTATTCTTTCTCCCCTATCCCCAGGGAAAATATATATATATATATATATATATATATATATATATATATATATATATATATATATATATATATATATATATATATTTTTTTTTTCTTTTATTTTTTATTTTTTATACTTTGTCGCTGTCTCCCGCGTTTGCGAGGTAGCGCAAGGAAACAGACGAAAGAAATGGCCCAACCCCCCCCATACACATGTACATACACACGTCCACACACGCAAATATACATACCTACACAGCTTTCCATGGTTTACCCCAGACGCTTCACATGCCTTGATTCACTCCACTGACAGCACGTCAACCCCTGTATACCACATCGCTCCAATTCACTCTATTCCTTGCCCTCCTTACACCCTCCTGCATGTTCAGGCCCCGATCACACAAAATCTTTTTCACTCCATCTTTTCACCTCCAATTTGGTCTCCCTCTTCTCCTCGTTCCCTCCACCTCCGACACATATATCCTCTTGGTCAATCTTTCCTCACTCATTCTCTCCATGTGCCCAAACCATTTCAAAACACCCTCTTCTGCTCTCTCAACCACGCTCTTTTTATTTCCACACATCTCTCTTACCCTTACGTTACTTACTCGATCAAACCACCTCACACCACACATTGTCCTCAAACATCTCATTTCCAGCACATCCATCCTCCTGCGCACAACTCTATCCATAGCCCACGCCTCGCAACCATACAACATTGTTGGAACCACTATTCCTTCAAACATACCCATTTTTGCTTTCCGAGATAATGTTCTCGACTTCCACACATTTTTCAAGGCTCCCAAAATTTTCGCCCCCTCCCCCACCCTATGATCCACTTCCGCTTCCATGGTTCCATCCGCTGACAGATCCACTCCCAGATATCTAAAACACTTCACTTCCTCCAGTTTTTCTCCATTCAAACTCACCTCCCAATTGACTTGACCCTCAACCCTACTGTACCTAATAACCTTGCTCTTATTCACATTTACTCTTAACTTTCTTCTTCCACACACTTTACCAAACTCAGTCACCAGCTTCTGCAGTTTCTCACATGAATCAGCCACCAGCGCTGTATCATCAGCGAACAACAACTGACTCACTTCCCAAGCTCTCTCATCCCCAACAGACTTCATACTTGCCCCTCTTTCCAGGACTCTTGCATTTACCTCCCTAACAACCCCATCCATAAACAAATTAAACAACCATGGAGACATCACACACCCCTGCCGCAAACCTACATTCACTGAGAACCAATCACTTTCCTCTCTTCCTACACGTACACATGCCTTACATCCTCGATAAAAACTTTTCACTGCTTCTAACAACTTGCCTCCCACACCATATATTCTTAATACCTTCCACAGAGCATCTCTATCAACTCTATCATATGCCTTCTCCAGATCCATAAATGCTACATACAAATCCATTTGCTTTTCTAAGTATTTCTCACATACATTCTTCAAAGCAAACACCTGATCCACACATCCTCTACCACTTCTGAAACCGCACTGCTCTTCCCCAATCTGATGCTCTGTACATGCCTTCACCCTCTCAATCAATACCCTCCCATATAATTTACCAGGAATACTCAACAAACTTATACCTCTGTAATTTGAGCACTCACTCTTATCCCCTTTGCCTTTGTACAATGGCACTATGCACGCATTCCGCCAATCCTCAGGCACCTCACCATGAGTCATACATACATTAAATAACCTCACCAACCAGTCAACAATACAGTCACCCCCTTTTTTAATAAATTCCACTGCAATACCATCCAAACCTGCTGCCTTGCCGGCTTTCATCTTCCGCAAAGCTTTTACTACCTCTTCTCTGTTTACCAAATCATTTTCCCTAACCCTCTCACTTTGCACACCACCTCGACCAAAACACCCTATATCTGCCACTCTGTCATCAGACACATTCAACAAACCTTCAAAATACTCATTCCATCTCCTTCTCACATCACCACTACTTGTTATCACCTCCCCATTTACGCCCTTCACTGAAGTTCCCATTTGCTCCCTTGACTTACGCACCCTATTTACCTCCTTCCAGAACATCTTTTTATTCTCCCTAAAATTTACTGATAGTCTCTCACCCCAACTCTCATTTGCCCTTTTTTTCACCTCTTGCACCTTTCTCTTGACCTCCTGTCTCTTTCTTTTATACATCTCCCACTCAATTGCATTTTTTCCCTGCAAAAATCGTCCAAATGCCTCTCTCTTCTCTTTCACTAATACTCTTACTTCTTCATCCCACCACTCACTACCCTTTCTAAACGGCCCACCTCCCACTCTTCTCATGCCACAAGCATCTTTTGCGCAATCCATCACTGACTCCCTAAATACATCCCATTCCTCCCCCACTCCCCTTACTTCCATTGTTCTCACCTTTTTCCATTCTGTACACAGTCTCTCCTGGTACTTCCCCACACATATCTATATATATATATATATATATATATATATATATATATATATATATATATATCACTTTCCTCTCTTCCTACACGTACACATGCCTTACATCCTCGATAAAAACTTTTCACTGCTTCTAACAACTTGCCTCCCACACCATATATTCTTAATACCTTCCACAGAGCATCTCTATCAACTCTATCATATGCCTTCTCCAGATCCATAAATGCTACATACAAATCCATTTGCTTTTCTAAGTATTTCTCACATACATTCTTCAAAGCAAACACCTGATCCACACATCCTATACCACTTCTGAAACCACACTGCTCTTCCCCAATCTGATGCTCTGTACATGCCCTCACCCTCTCAATCAATACCCTCCCATATAATTTCCCTGGAATACTCAACAAACTTATACCTCTGTAATTTGAGCACTCACTCTTATCCCCTTTGCCTTTGTACAATGGCACTATGCACGCATTCTGCCAATCTTCAGGCACCTCACCATGAGTCATACATACATTAAATAACCTTACCAACCAGTCAATTATACAGTCACCCCCTTTTTTAATAAATTCCACGGCAGTACCATCCAAACCTGCTGCCTTGCCGGCTTTCATCTTCCGCAAAGCTTTCACTACCTCTTCTCTGTTTACCAAATCATTTTCCCTATCCCTCTCACTTTGCACACCACCTCAACCAAAACACCCTATGTCTGCCACTCTATCATCAGACACATTCAACAAACCTTCAAAATACTCACTCCATCTCCTTCTCACATCACCACTACTTGTTATCCCCTCCCCATTTGCGCCCTTCACTGAAGTTCCCATTTGCTCCCTTGTCTTACGCACTTTATTTATCTCCTTCCAAAACATCTTTTTATTCTCCCTAAAATTTAATGATACTCTCTCACCCCAACTCTCATTTGCCCTTTTTTTCTTCTCTTGCACCTTTCTCTTGACCTCCTGTCTCTTTCTTTTATACATCTCCCACTCAATTGCATTTTTTCCCTGCAAAAATCGTCCAAATGCCTCTCTCTTCTCTTTCACTAATAATCTTACTTCTTCATCCCACCACTCACTACCCTTTCTAATCAACCCACCTCCCACTCTTCTCATGCCTCAAGCATCTTATGCGCAATCCATCACTGATTCCCTAAATACATCCCATTCCTCCCCCACTCCCCTTACTTCCATTGTTCTCACCTTTTTCCATTCTGTACTCAGTCTCTCCTGGTACTTCCTCACACAAGTCTCCTTCCCAAGCTCACTTACTCTCACCACCCTCTTCACCCCAACATTCACTCTTCTTTTCTGAAAACCCATACAAATCTTCACCTTAGCCTCCACAAGATAATGATCAGACATCCCTCCAGTTGCACCTCTCAGCACATTAACATCCAAAAGTCTGTCTTTCGTGCGCCTGTCAATTAACACGTAATCCAATAACGCTCTCTGGCCATCTCTCCTACTTACATACGTATACTTATGTATATCTCGCTTTTTAAACTAGGTATTCCCAATCACCAGTCCTTTTTCAGCACATAAATCTACAAGCTCTTCACCATTTCCATTTACAACACTGAACACTGAACAGGAAAGTGATTGGTTCTCAGTAAATGTAGGTTTGCGGCAGGGATGTGTGATGTCTCCATGGTTGTTTAATTTGTTTATGGATGGGGTTGTTAGGAAGGTGAATGCAAGAGTTTTGGAAAAAGGGGCAAGTATGAAGTCTGTTGGGGATGAGAGAGCTTGGGAAATGAGTCAGTTGTTGTTCGCTGATGATACAGCGCTGGTGACTGATTCATGTGAGAAACTGCAGAAGCTGGTGACTGAGTTTAGTAAAGTGTGTGAAAGAAGAAAGTTAAGAGTAAATGTGAATAAGAGCAAGGTAATTAGGTACAGTAGGGTTGAGGGTCAAGTCAATTGGGAGGTAAGTTTGAATGGAGAAAAACTGGAGGAAGTAAAGTGTTTTAGATATCTGGGAGTGGATCTGGCAGCGGATGGAACCATGGAAGCGTAAGTGAATCATAGGGTGGGGGAGGGGGCGAAAATCCTGGGAGCCTTGAAGAATGTGTGGAAGTCGAGAACATTATCTCGGAAAGGAAAAATGGGTATGTTTGAAGGAATAGTGGTTCCAACAATGTTGTATGGTTGCGAGGTGTGGGCTATGGATAGAGTTGTGCGCAGGAGGATGGATGTGCTGGAAATGAGATGTTTGAGGACAATGTGTGGTGTGAGGTGGTTTGATCGAGTGAGTAACGTAAGGGTAAGAGAGATGTGTGGAAATAAAAAGAGCGTGGTTGAGAGAGCAGAAGAGGGTGTTTTGAAATGGTTTGGGCACATGGAGAGAATGAGTGAGGAAAGATTGACCAAGAGGATATAAGTGTCGGAGGTGGAGGGAACGAGGAGAAGTGGGAGACCAAGTTGGAGGTGGAAAGATGGAGTGAAAAAGATTTTGTGTGATCGGGGCCTGAACATGCAGGAGGGTGAAAGGAGGGCAAGGAATAGAGTGAATTGGATCGATGTGGTTTTCCGGGGTTGACGTGCTGTCAGTGGATTGAATCAGGGCATATGAAGCGTCTGGGGTAAACCATGGAAAGCTGTGTAGGTATGTATATTTGCGTGTGTGGACGTATGTATATACATGTGTATGGGGGTGGGTTGGGCCATTTCTTTCGTCTGTTTCCTTGCGCTACCTCGCAAACGCGGGAGACAGCGACAAAGCAAAAAAAAATATATATATATATATATATATATATATATATATATAATATATATATATATATATATATATATATATGTGTGTGTGTGTGTGTGTGTGTGTGTGTGTTGCAAATGACAACTGTTGGGGTGTTAAATAAATTTAGATACTTAGTCCATCTTATTGAACATTCAATTCCAAATATTTAAACTCATGCATAACTTCCATTTATTCACAGTGCATATTGATCCAACAGTCTGACCTACCTTACCTTTAAAAGAAGTTCCTCTCACAGATACTGTTGAACTGGCCGATCATATTGCCCAATTTTCTTATGATTTACCCAACATTACAATTTTGGCTGCATTCATTGGCAACTTCCTTTTTGTTTCTCCCGTGGTTCAATTTCACATCACTGTCAACCAATCGTGTTATCATCTAACACAATACCCCATCTGTAATACCAATAAGTAAACATGGTGACATCGCACAACTTTTACTTAGTCTCTCGTATATTCTAAAAGACTCCTCTTAACACCACGGACTCTAATGCATACTTTATTTCCTTTTCAAATGAATATTCTAAACAGCATTCAGGTTTTTTCATGCTTGCTGTATAAGAGTCAGAAAATATGAATGTTTTCAGTGCCATCATAGGCCTTAAAGGCATTAAAGACTTCCTTCGAGAGAGTCTTTTGGCACTGGCAGTATGAATGGTCACAGTGCCAAAAGACTCTCCCAAAGGAAACTTTTAATGAAGCACACAGCTACTCGAGAGACCAGCCAAAAGACCTTCCCCCAGAAGATTTATTAAGTGCAGCACAATAAGCTCACACAGGCGAGAATCCTTGACCTGACTGGGCTTAACTTGAATGGCTTCTCGCCTGTGTGAGCTTTCGTGTGCCATAATGAACGTCAGCTTGACAAGATGATGTTCTGCTATCAAACAGTTCTGGAAGTGAAACAGGAAGTTGATAATGGTTCAGAATCCATCAGCTAGTACTACTCAGTCATCTATAAGGGCTCAGATGGATGACACTGAAATTGATGAGGAAGAGTTTTTAGCCTTAAAAAGTTAATTCTTATGCTGAAGAAAAAACAATACCATTAAATGTATATACAGTGATTGCAAAATTTTTTAAACCAATCTGTACGTTATCAGACAGTAAAGGAGCCACTCCCCAACTGATGATGAGGATAAGTGTAAATACCCTAAGGAGATATTTACTTATTTATTCATTTATTGATTTATGTATTATACTTTATCGCCATTTCCTGCATCAGCAAGGTAGAGCCAGGAAACACTCGAAGAATGGCCCTTCCTCTCGTATACACATTTATATATATATACATAAACTCCCATACACGCACTTATATATTTATTTATTTATTTTGCTTTGTCGCTGTCTCCTGCGAAAGAATGGCCCAACCCACCCACATACATGTCCACACACGTAAATATACATACCTATACATCTCAATGTATACATATATATACACACACAGACATATACATATATACACATGTACATAATTCATACTGTCTGCCTTTATTCATTCCCATCGCCACCTTGCCACACATGAAATAACAACCCCCTCCCCCCTCGTGTGCGAGGTAGTGCTAGAAGAGACAACAAAGGCCCCATTCGCTCACAATCAGTCTCTAGCTGTCATGTAATAATGCACCGAAACCACAGCTCCCTTTCCACATCCAGGCCCCACAGAACATTCCATGGTTTACCCCAGACACTTCACATGCCCTGGTTCAACCTATTGACAGCATGTCGACCCCGGTATACCACATCATTCCAATTCACTCTATTCCTTGCACGCCTTTCACCCTCCTGCATGTTCAGGCCCCAGTCACTCAAAATCTTTTTCACACCATCTTTCCACCTCCAATTTGGTCTCCCACTTCTCGTTCCCTCCACCTCTGACACATATATCCTCTTGGTCAATCTTTCCTCACTCATTCTCTCCATGTGACCAAACCATTTCAAAACACCCTCTTCTGCGCTCTCAACCACACTCTTTTAATTACCACACATCTCTCTTACCCTATTATTACTTACTCGATCAAACCACCTCACACTACATATTGTCCTCAAACATCTCATTTCCGTCACATCCACCCTCCTGTGCACAACTCTATCCATAGCCCACGCCTCGCAGCCATACAACATTGTTGGAACCACTATTCCTTCAAACATACCCATTTTTGCTTTCCGAGATAATGTTCTTGACTTCCACACATTCTTCAAGGCTTCCAGAATTTTCGCCCCCTCCCTCACCCTATGATTCACTTCCGCTTCCATGGTTCCATCTGCTGCCAAATCCACTCCCAGATATCTAAAACACTTCACTTCCTCCAGTTTTTCTCCATTCAAACTTACCTCCCAATTGACTTGACACTCAACCCTACTGTACCTAATAACCTTCCTCTTATTCACATTTACTCTTAACTTTCTTCTTTCACACACCTTACCAAACTCAGTCACCAGCTTCTGCAGTTTCTCACATGAATCTGCCACCAGCGCTGTATCATCAGCGAACAACAACTGACTCATTTCCCAAGCTCTCTTATCCACAACAGACTGCATACTTGCCGCTCTTTCCAAAACTATTGCATCCATAAACAAATTACACAACCATGGAGACATCACACACCCCTGCCGCAAACTTACATTCACTGAGAACCAATCACTTTCCTCTCTTCCTACACGTACACATGCCTTACATCCTCGATAAAAACATTTCACTGCTTCTAACAACTTGCCTCCCACACCATATATTCTTAATACCTTCCACAGAGCATCTCTATCAACTCTATCATATGCCTTCTCCAGGTCCATAAATGCTACATACAAATCCATTTGCTTTTCTAAGTATTTCTCACATACATTCTTCAAAGCAAACACCTGATCCATACATCCTCTACCACTTCTGAAACCACACTGCTCTTCCCCAATCTGATGCTCTGTACATGCCTTCACCCTCTCAATCAATACCCTCCCATATAGTTTCCCAGGAATACTCAACAAACTTATACCTCTGTAATTTGAGCACTCACCTTTGTCCCCTTTGCCTTTGTACAATGGCACTATGCAAGCATTCCGCCAATCCTCAGGCGCCTCACCATGAATCATTACATACATTAAATAACCTTACCAACCAGTCAACAATACAGTCACCCCCCTTTTTTAATAGATTCCACTACAATACCATCCAAACCCTCAGCCTTGCCAGCTTTCATCTTCCGCAACGCTTTTACTACCTCTTCTCTGTTTACCAAATCATTTTCCCTAACCCTCTCACTTTGCACACCACCTCAACCAAAACACCCTATATCTGCCACTCTATCATCAAACACATTCAACAAACCTTCAAAATACTCACTCCATCTCCTTCTCACATCACCACTACTTGTTATCACCTCCCCATTAGCCCCCTTCACTGAAGTTCCCATTTGTTCCCTTGTCTTACGCACTTTATTTACCTCCTTGCAGAACATCTTTTTATTCTCCCTAAAATTTAATGATGCTCTCTCACCCCAACTCTCATTTGCCCTCTTTTTCACCTGTTGCACCTTTCTCTTGACCTCCTGCCTGTTTCTTTTATACATCTCCCACTCATTTGCATTATTTCCCTGCAAAAATCGTCTAAATGCCTCTCTCTTCTCTTTCACCAATAATCTTACTTCTTCATACCACCACCCACCACTCACTACCCTTTCTAAACTGCCCACCTCCCACGCTTCTCATGCCACAAGCATGTCTTGCGCAATCCATCACTGCTTCCCTAAATACATCCCATTCCTCCCCCACTCCCCTTACCTCCTATGTTCTCACCTTTTTCCATTCTGTACTCAGTCTCTCCTGGTACTTCCTCACATAAGTCTCCTTCCCAAGCTCACTTACTCTCACCACTCTCTTCACCCCAACATTATCTCTTCTTTTCTGAAAACCTCTACAAATCTTCACATTCACCTCCACAAGATAATGATCAGACATCCCTCCAGTTGCATCTCTCAGCACATTAACATTCAAAAGTCTCTCTTTCGCGCGCCTATCAATTAACATGTAATCCAATAAAGCTCTCTGGCCATCTCTCCTACTTACATATGTATACTTATGTATATCTCTCTTTTTAAAGCAGGTATTCCCAATCACCAGTCCTTTTTCAGCACATGTATCTACAAGCTCTTCACCATTTCCATTTACAGCACTGAACACCCCTTTGCTGGATGGGTGAGGGGGCGAAAATTCTGGGAGCCTTGAAGAATTTGTGGAAGTCAAGAACATTATCTCGGAAAGCAAAAATGGGTATGTTTGAAGGAATAGTGATTCCAACAATGTTGTATGGTTGCAAGGCGTGGGCTATGGATAGAGTTGTGTGCAGGAGGGTGGATGTGCTGGAAATGAGATGTTTGAGGACAATATGTTGTGTGAGGTGGTTTGATCGAGTAAGTAATAAAAAGAGAGTGGTTGAGAGAGCAGAAGAGGGTGTTTTGAAATGGTTTGGTGTCATGGAGAGAATGAGTGAGGAAAGATTGACAAAGAGGATATATGTGTCAGAGGTGGAGGGAACGAGGAGAAGTAGGAGACCAAAATGGAGGTGGAAAGATGGAGTGAAAAAGATTTTGAGTGATCGGGGCCTGAACATGCAGGAGGGTGAAAGGCGTGCAAGGAATAGAGTGAATTGGAATGATGTCGTATACCGGGGTCGACGTGCTGTGAATGGATTGAACCAGGGCATGTGAAACGTCTGGGGTAAACCATGGAAAGTTCTGTGGGGCCTGGATGTGAAAAGGGAGCTGTGGTTTCGGTGCATTATTACATGACAGCTAGAGACTGGTTGTGAGCGAATGGGGCCTTTGTTGTCTTTTCCTAGCGCTACCTCGCACACTTGAGGGGGTTGTTATTTCATGTGTGGCAAGGTGGCGATGGGAATGAAAAAAGGCAGACAGTATGAATTATGTACATGTGTATATATGTATATGTCTGTGTGTGTATATATATATATATGTGTACGTTGAGATGTATAGGTATGTATATTTGTGTGTGTGGACGTGTATGTATATACATGTGTATGTGGGTGGGTTGGGCCATTCTTTAGTCTGTTTCCTTGCGCTACCTTGCTAACGCAGGAGACAGCGACAAATCAAAATATATATATATATATATATATATATATATATATATATATATATATATATATATATATATATATATATTATATTCATTTATTTATTTATTTTGCTTTGTCGCTGTCTCCCATATTTTCGAGGTAGCGCAAGGAAACAGAAGAAAGAAATGGCCCAACCTACCCCCATACACATGTATATACACACACGTCCACACACGCAAACCTACACACCCATACATCTCAATGTACACATATATATACACACACAGACACATACATATATACCCATGCACACAATTCACACTGCCTGCCTTTATTCATTCCCATCGCCACCTCGCCACACATGGAATACCATCCCCCTCCCCCTCATGTGTGCGAGGTAGCATTAGGAAAAGATAACAAAGGCCCCATTCGTTCACACTCGGTCTCCAGCTGTCATGCAATAATGCCCGAAACCACAGCTCCCTTTCCACATCCAGGCCCCACACAACTTTCCATGGTTTACCCCAGACGCTTCACATGCCCTGATTCAATCCACTGACAGCACGTCAACCCTGTTATACCACATCGATCCAATTCACTCTATTTCTTGCCCGCCTTTCACCCTCCTGCATGTTCAGGCCCCGATCACTCAAAATCTTTTTCACTCCATCTTTCCACCTCCAATTTGGTCTCCCACTTCTCCTCGTTCCCTCCACCTCCGACACATATATCCTCTTTGTCAATCTTTCCTCACTTATTCTCTCCATGTGCCCAAACCATTTTAAAACACCCTCTTCTGCTCTCTCAGCCACGCTCTTTTTATTTCCACACATTTCTCTTACCCTTACATTACTTACTCGATCAAACCACCTCACACCACACATTGTCCTCAAACATCTCATTTCCAGCACATCCACCCTCCTGCGCACAACTCTATCCATAGCCCACGCCTCGCAACCATACAACATTGTTGGAACCACTATTCCTTCAAACATGCCCATTTTTGCTTTCCGAGATAATGTTCTCGACTTCCACACATTCTTCAATGCTCCCAGGATTTTCGCCCCCTCCCCCACCCTATGATTCACTTCCGCTTCCATGGTTCCATCCGCTGCCAGATCCACTCCCAGATATCTAAAACACTTTACTTCCTCCAGTTTTTCTCCATTCAAACTTACCTCCCAATTGACTTGACCCTCAACCCTACTGTACCTAATAACCTTGCTCTTATTCACATTTACTCTTAACTTTCTTCTTTCACACACTTTACCAAACTCAGTCACCAGCTTCTGCAGTTTCTCACTTGAATCAGCCAACAGCGCTGTATCATCAGCGAACAACAACTGACTCACTTCCCAAGCTCTCTCATCCACAACAGACTTCATACTTGCCCCTCTTTATATATATATATATATATATATATATATATATATATATATATATATATATATAAACACATATACATATAACTATACATACAAAGACATATGAACATATACACATGTACATATTCATATTTGCTTGCCTCCATCCTTTCCTGGCGTTAACCTGCCGCACAGGAAGGAACATCGCTACCCCCTGCCTCAGTAAGGTAGCGCCAGTAAAACAGACAAAAGAGGCCACATTCATTCACACTCAGTCTCTAGCTGTCGTTTGTAAAGCACCGAAACCACAGCTCATCCAGGCCCTGCAAACCTTTCCATGGTTTACCCCCGACGTTTCACATGCCCAGGTTCAGTCCTGGTATGCCACATCGTTCCAATTCACTCTATTCCTTGCACACCTCTCAACCTCCTGTATGTTCAGGTGCTGATCATTCAAGATCTTTTTTCACTCCATCCTTCCACCTTCAGTTTGGTCTCCTGCCTCTCCTTGATCCCTCCACCTCTGACATATATATATCCTCTTTGTCAATCTTTCCGTACTCATTCTCTCCATATGTCCTATCCATTTCAACACACCCTCTTCTCTCTCAGCCACACACTCATTATTTCCACACTCTCTTACCCTTTCATTACTTACTCGATCAAAGCACCTCACATCCCATATTGTTCTTAAACATTTAATTTCCAGCACATCCTCCTTCCTCCATACAACCCTATCTATATCCCATGACTCGGAATCATGTAATATTTTTGCGACTATTATTCCTTCAAACATACCCATTTTTGCTCTCCAAGATAACATTCTCTCCTTCCAAACATTCTCCATTGCTCCCAGAACCTTTGCCCTCTCCCCTACTCTGTGACTCACTTCCACTAACATGGTTCTATTAGCTGCTAAGTCACTTCCAGATATCTAAAACACTTCACTTCCTCCAAGTTTTCTTCATTCAAACTCACATTCCAATTTACTTGTCCCTCAACCATACTGAACCTAATAACCTTGCTCTTATTCACATTTAGTCTCAACTCTCTCCTTTCACACACTTTTCCAAACTCAACCACCAACTTCTGCAGTTTCTCACTTGATCAGCCACCAGTGCTGCATCACTAGTTGAACAACAACTGACTCACTTCCCAAGCCCTCTCATCCCCAACAGACTACATACTCGCCCCCTCTCTCCAAAGCTCTTGCATTTACCTCCCTAACCACCCCATCCATAACAAATTAAACAACCATGGGGACATCACACATCCTTGCACCAGACCAGCCTTCACTGGGAACCAGTCACCCTCCTATCATCCTACTCGTACACATGCCTTACATCCTTGGTAAAAACTTTTCACTTCTAGCAACTTACCTCCCACATCATATACTCAATACTTTCCACAAAGCATCTCTATCAACCCTACCATGTGTCTTCTTCAGATCCATAAATGCTACATACAAATCCATCTGTTTTCTAAGTATTTCTCACACATTCTTCAAAGCAACCACCTGATCCACTCATCCCCTACCACTTCTGAAACCACACTTCTCTTCCCCCATTTGATGCTATGTATGTGCCTTCACCGTCTTAGTTAATAAACTCCTATACAATTTAACTGAAATACTCAACAAACTTATTCCTCTGTAGTTTGAACACTCATCTGTATCCCCTTTGCCTTTGTAAAATGGCACTATGCATGCATTCCGCCAATCCTCAGGCACTTCACCATGATCCATACATACATATAATGTCCTTCCCAACCAATCAACAACACAGTCACTCCCTTTCGTAATAATTTCTACTGCAGTACCATCCAAACCTGCCACCTTGCTGGATTTCATCTTCCGCAAAGGTTTCACTACCTCCTCTCTCTTAATCAAGCCATTCTCCGTGACCTTCTCACTTTGCATACCCTCCCAACCAAGACACTGTACATCTGCCAATCTATCATGAAACACGTTCCACAAACCTTGAAAATACTCACTCCATCTCCCTCTTACTTCCTCACTACCTGTTATTGCTTCCCCCCTTTCCCCCTTCAGCGATGTTCCTATTTGTTCTCTTGTCTTATGCACATTATTCACCTCCTTCCAAAACATCTTTTTATTGTCCCTAAAGTTTAATGATACTCTCTTACCCCAAATCTCATTGGCCCTCATGTGAACCTTGCATTTTCCTCTTGAGCTCCTGCCGCTTTCTTTTATACATCTCATGGTCATTTGCACTCCTTCCTTGTAAGTGTCTTCCAAACGCCTCCCTTTTCTCTTTGCCAAAAAATTTACTTCTTCATCCCACCACTCACTACCCTTACTAATCAGCATCTTTTGCTCATGCCATTACTGCTTCCCTAAATACATACCATTCCTCACCCACTCCCCTTACGTCATTTGCTCTCACCTTTTGCCAATCTCTCCTGGTACTTCCTCACACAAGTCTCATTTCCAAACTCACTCACTTACCACAGTATTGGCTGCATGCATTGACAACCTCCTTTCTGTTTCTCTTTGGTTAAATTTCACATTATTGTCAACCAATATCGTTATCTGTAATGCCAACAGTTAAACATGGTGACCGCACAACTTTTACATAGTCTTGCATGTATTCTAAAAGACTCATTCTTAACACCACAGACTCTAATTCATGCTTTACTTTCTTTTCCAATGAATATTGTAAACAGCATTCACGTTTATCCATGCATACTATATAAGAGTCAGAAAATATGAGTGTTTTCAGTGCCATTGTAGTCATTAAAGGCATTAAAGACTTCTTTAGGGAGAGTCTTTTGGCACTGGCAGTATGAATGGGCATAGTGCCAAAAGACTCTCCCAAAGGAAACCTTTAATGAAGCACACTGCTATTCATAAGACCAGCCAAAAGACCTTCTCCCAGAGGATTTATTTAGCGCAGCACATTAAGCACACTCAGGCGAGAATCCTTGACCTGACTGGACTCGAGTTGAATGGCTTCTTGCCTGTGTGAGCTTTCATGTGCCACAGTGATTGTCTGCTTGACAAGATGATGTCCTGTAGTCAGACAGCTCATGAAGTGAAACAGGAAGTTGGTAATGTTTAAGAATCCATCAGGCAGTACTTCCCCAGTCATCTGGAAGGACTCAGAGGGATGACACTGAAATTGATAAGGAAGAATTCTTAGCCTTAAAAAGTTAATTTTTATGCTGAAGAAAATAATACCACTAAATTTATATAACGTCATTGCAAAAAAGTTTTAAACCATTCTGTACATTATGAAACAGTAAAGCAGCCACTCCCCAACTGATAACGAGGATAATTGTAGATACCCTAAGAAGAAGATTATTTATCTATTTGATATACTTGATCACCGTTTACCGCATCCGCGAGGTAGTGCCAGGAAACAGATGAAGAATGGCCCATCCACTCATATACACATATAACACATAAACGCCCATACATGCACTCATACATACATATACAAGTACATGTATACATACATATACCTACACATACAAAGACATACATATATACACATGTACATAATCATACGTGCTTGCCTTCATCTATTCCTCTCGTAACCCTTCCCCACTGGAAACAGCATTACTACCCCATGCCTCAGCAAGTTAGTGCCAGGAAAACAGAAAAAAGGCCGCATTTGTTCACAGTCAGTCTCTATCTATCAATTGTAATACACCAAAACCACAGCTCCCTGTCCACATCCATGCCCCACAGACCTTTCCATCGTTTTCCCCAGACGTTTCACATTCGCTGGTTCAGTCAATTGACGGCACGTCGACCCCGGTATACCACATTGTTCCAATACACTTTAGTCCTGGCACGCCTCACAACTTCCTGTATGTTAAGGCTCTAATCGCTCAAAATCTTTTTCATTGCATCCTTCCACCTCCAATTTGGCCTGCTTCTCCTTGTTCCCTCTACCTTTGACACATATATCCTCTTTGTCAATCTTTCCTCTCATTCTCTCCATATGTCCAAACCATTTCAACACACCTTCCTCTGCTCTCTCTGCCCCACTCTTTTTATTTCCACACATCTCTCTTACTCTTTCATTGCTTACGTGATCAGACAACCTCACACAATATATTGTCCTCAAGCATCTCATTTCCAGCACATCCACCCTCCTCCGTACAACCCTATCTGTAGCCCATGCCTTGCAACCATATGATATTGTTGGAACTACTATTCATTCAAACGTACCCATTTTTGCTCTACAGAGATAACGTTTTCTCCTTCCACACATTCTTCATCGCTTCGCCGAACCTTGGCCCCCTCCCCCACCCTGTGCCACATCTGCTTCCATGGTTCCATTTGCTGCTAAGTTCACTCCCAGATATGTAAAACACTTTACTTCCTCCAATTTTTCTTCATTCAAACTCACATCCCAATTTACTTGTTCCTCAACCCTACTGAACCTAATAACCCTGTTCTTATTTATGTTTACCCCCAACTTTCTCCTTTTGCACACTTTTCCAAATTCAGTCATCAACTTTTGCATTTTATCACTCAAATCAGCCACCAGAGCTGTATCATCGGCGAACAGCAACTGGCTCACTTCTCAAGCCCCCTCCTCCTCAACAGACACCATACTCGCCCATCTCTCCAAGACTCTTGCATTTGCCTCCCTAACCACCCCATCCATAAACAAATTAAATAACCATGGGGACATCACACACCCCTGCCGAAGACCGACCTTCACTGGGAACCAGTCACTCTCTCTTCCTACTCATACATATGCCTTACATCTTTGGGAAAAACTATTCACTGCTTATAGCTTATATCAACCCTATCATATGCCTTCTCCAGATCCATAAATGCTACATACAAATCAATCTGTTTTTTTAGAGTATTTATCACACATTCTTCAGAACAAACACCTGATCCACACATCCTCCACCACTTATGAAACCACACTGCTCCTCCCCCATATGATGCTCTGTACATGCCTTCACCTTCTCAATCAATACCATCCCATCCCTTACAATTTCCCAGGAATACCTAACAGACTTATGCCTCAGTAGTTTGAACACTCACCTTTACCCCCTTTGCCTTTGTAAAATGGCACTATGCATGCATTCCGCCAGTCCTCGGGCACTTCCCCATAAGTCATACATACATTGAACATCCTTAACAACCAATGAATAACACAGCCACCCCCTTCCTTAATAAATTCTATTGCAATACCATCCAAACCCGCTGCCTTGTAGGATTCCATCTTCCGCAAAGCTTTCGCTTCCTCTTTTCTCTTAACCAAACCATTCTCCTTGACCCTCACACTTCACATACCGCCCCGACCAAAACACTGTGCATCTGCCCCTCCATCATAAAACACATTCAACAAACCATCAAAATACTCAATCTATCCCCTTCCCACTTCGTCACTACTTGTTATTACTTCACCCCTTTCCCCCTTCACCCATGCTGCTGTTTTTCTCTTGTCTTACTCATGTTATTTACCTCCTTTCTAAACATCTTTTTATTCTCCTTAGATTTTGATGGTACTCTCTCACCCCAACTCTCAGGTGCCCTCTTTTTCAAACCTCGCACCTTCCTATTGACCTCCCACCGCTTTCTTTTATACTTCTCCTGGTCATTTGCACCCCTTCCTTGTAAGTGTCTTCCTAAAGCCTCTCTTTTGTCTTTGACTAACAACTTTACTTCTTCATCCCACCACTCGCTACCCTTTCTAATCTGCCCACCTCCCACCTTTCTCATGCCACATGCATCTTTTGCTCATGCCATTACTGCTTCCCTAAATACATTCCATTCCTCACCCACTCCCCTCACATCATTTGCTGTCACCTTTTGCCAATATACATTCAATCTTTCCTGTTACTTCCTCACACAAGTCTTCTTTCCAAGCTTGCTCACTATTTCAATATTGGCTGCATACATTGGCAGCTTCTTTTCTATTTCTCCATTATTATATTTCACATCACTGTCATCCAATCTTGTTATCATCTAACACAATACCCCATCTGTAATACCAGTAAGTAAACATGGTGACCGAACAACTTTTACATAGTCTCGCATATATTTTATAAAAGACTCACTCATAACACTACAGACTCTAATTCATGCTTTATTTCCTTTTCTTATGAATATTCTAAACAGCATTCAGGTTTTTCCATGCATACTATATAAGTCAGAAAATATGAATGTTTTCAGTGCCATTATAGTCATTAAAGGCATTAAAGACTTCCTTAGGGAGAGTCTTTTGGCACTGGCAGTATGAATGGTCACAGTGCCAAAAGACTCTCCCAAAGGAAACCTTTAATGAAGCACACTGCTATTCATAAGACCAGCCAAAAGACCTTCTCCCAGAGGATTTATTTAGTGCAGCACATTAAGCTCACACAGGCGAGAATCCTTGACCTGACTGGACTTAAATTGAATGGCTTCTCGCCTGTGTGAGCTATCATGTGCCACAGTGAACTTCGGCTTGACAAGATGATGTCCTGCTATCAAACAGCTCAGGAAGTGAAACAAGAAGTTGGTAATGGTTTTATGTATCCATCAGCTAGTACTACCCAGTCATCTATAAGGGCTCAGATGGATGACACTGAAGTTGGTGAGGAAGAGTTCTTAGCCTTAAAAAGTTAGATTTTTATGCTGAAGGAAAAAAACAATACCGCTAAATTTATATACAGTGATTGCAAATTTTTTTAAAAACCATTATGTACGTGATGAAACAGTAAGCAGTCAGCTGCTCCCCAGCTGATAATGAGGACAACTGTAAATACCCTAAGAAGATAATATCGACTGAAACATAACAGAACATTTATTGGCTTCATTATTTCCCCTTGTAAATAGGTAATGAAGTTTTTCTGTTAAAGCATTATGGATGTATGTGTCATACATCGACGCACTTTTGAGGAGATTGATTGTCATTGTAATTCTTTATTTATTCTTTCCAACTTGTTTTCTTGTATTATGATGAGTACTAGTGTACTGCTGTCGGTGGAAGAACCAGCGATGTTTGAAAGTGTCAAGTGGATCGACTTAATGTCGGTATTGTAAAACTTGATATTAATGTAAGATAAATTGACATAGATGTCTTATCTGCCATGCATTGTTAATATCAGTTTTTTTATTAGTGATTTATTTCAGAACTGTGCTTACGTATTATATATTTTTTGTTTTTGTTTATTTTTTATGCTACTAGTGAATGTTTACGAACAGTATTTGGTTCTAGTTTTCCTGTGAATAGATAAATGTTCTAACTGTATGCCTATTATTACTTTTCTACATATGCTTGCGTTATAAATAAAACCAAGGTCTTGCTCAATAATTGGGTTGCATGTACTTCAAACTACCTGACAGCAAATAAGAGAAGAATGAGCGGAAACTGCGGTTGTCTTTGTGGCTAGACTAGAGGAATAATAGTCCATTGTCTTTACCATATCCGTGATGCAAAACGCTTAAAACAGGGACCTAGGGGGCAGTGTGAAGATGGAGATTATTTTATTATTTATTTTATTATACTTTGTCGCTGTCTCCCGTGTTAGCGAGGTAGTGCAATGAAGACGAAAGAATGGCCCTACCCACCCACATACACATACACGTCCACACACGCACATATACATACCTATACATTTCAACGTATACATATATATACTTACAGAGACATATACATATATATATACACATGTACATAATCCATACATGCTGCCTTTATTCATTCCCGTCGCCACCCCGCTACACATGAAATGACAACCTCCTCCCCCGCATGTGCGCGAGGTAGCGCTAGGAAAATAAAACAAAGGCCACATTCGTTCACACTCAGTCTCTAGCTGTCATGTATAATGCACCGAAACCACAGCTCCCTTTCCACATCCAGGCCCCACAACTTTCCATGGATTATTCCAGACGCTTCACATGCCCTGGTTCAATCCATTGACAGCACGTCGACCCCGGTATACCACATCGTTCCAATTCACTCTATTCCTTGCACGCCTTTCACCCTCCTGCATGTTAAGGCCCCGATCGCTCAAAATCTTTTTCACTCCATCTTTCCACCTCCAATTTGGCCTCCCACTTCTCCTCGTTCCCTCCACCTCTGACACATATATCCTCTTGGTCAATCTTTCCTCACTCATTCTCTCCATGTGACAAAACCATTTCAAAACACCCTCTTCTGCTCTTACAAACCACTCTCTTTCTATTACCACACATCTCTCTTACCCTTTCATTACTTACTCGATCAAACCACCTCACACCACATATTGTCCTCAAACATCTCATTTCCAACACATCCACCCTCTCTGCACAACTCTATCTATAGCCCACACCTCGCAGCCATATAATATTGGTGGAACCACTATTCCTTCAAACACCCATTTTTGCTTTCCGAGATAATGTTCTCGCCTTCCAAACATTTTTCAACGCTCCCAGAACTTTTGTCCCTCCCTCAACCTGTGACTTGCTTCCGCTGCCATGGTTCCACCCACTGCCAAATCCACTCCCAGATATCTAAAACACTTCATTTCCTCCAGTTTTTCTCTATTCAAACTTACCTTCCAATTGACTTGTCCCTGAACCCTAGTGAACCTAATAACCTTGCTCTTATTCACATTTACTCTCAGCTTTCTTCACACCCTTTACTAAACTCAGTCACCAGCTTCTGCAGTTTCTCACCCAAATGAGCCACCAGTAAACAACATCTGACTCACTTCCCAAGCTCTCTCATCCACAACAGACTGCATACTTGCCCCTCTCTCCAAAACTCTTGCATTCACCTCCCTAATAACCCCATCCATAAACAAATTGAACAACCATGGAGACATCAAGCACCCCTGCCGCAAACCGATATTCACTGAAAACCAATCACTTTCCTCTTTTCCTACACGTACACATGCCTTATATCCTCGATAAAAACTTTTCACTGCATCTAGCAACTTGCCTCCCACACCATGTATTCTTAATACCTTCCACTACAGAGCATCTCTATCAACTCTATCATATGCCTTCTCCAGATCCATAAATGCTACATACAAATCCATTTGCTTTTCTAAGTATTTCTCACTTGCATTCTCCAAAGCAAACACCTGATCCAGACATCCTTTACCACTTCTGAAACCACACTGCTCTTCCCCAATCTGATGCTCTGTACATGCTTTCACCTTCTCAATCAATACCCTCCCATATAATTTCCCAGGAATACTCAACAAACTTATACCTCTGTAATTTGAGCACTCACTCTTATCCCCTTTGCCTTTGTACAATTGCCTTATACGTGCATTCCCCCAATCCTCAGGCACCTCACCATTAGTCTTACATTCATTAGATATCATCACCAACCAGTCAACAATACAGTCATCCCCTTTTTCAATAAATTCCACTGCAAAACCATCCCAACCAACTGCCTTGCCGGCTTTCATTTTCCGCAAACTTTTGCTATCTCTTCTCTGTTAACAAAATCATTCCTTTTAATCCTCTCACTTTGCACACCACCTCGACCAAATCACCCCATATCTGCCACTCTATCATCTAGCACATTCAATATACCTTCAAAATACTCACTCCATCTCCTCACAACATGTTATTATCTCCCCATTATCCCCCTTCATCGATGTTCCGATTTGTTCTCTTGTCTTACGCACTTTATTTACCTCCTTCCAAAACATATTTTTATTCTCCCTAAAATCTAATGATACTCTCTCACCCCAACTCTCATTTGCCCTCTTTTTCACCTGTTGCACCTTTCTCTTGACCTCCTGCCTCTTTCTTTTATACATCTCCCAGTCATTTGCACTATTTCCCTGCAAAACTTGTTTAAATGCCTTTCTCATGCCAAAAGCATCTTTTGTGCAAGCCATCACTGCTTCCCTAAATACATCCCATTCCTCCCCCCTCCCCTTACGTCCTTTGCTCTCACCTTTTCCCCATTCTGCATTCAGTCTCTCCTGGTACTTCCTCACACAAGACTCCTTCCCAAGCTCACTTACTCTCACCACTCTCTTCACGTCATCATTCTCTCTTCTTTTCTGAAAACCTCTTCAAATCTTCACCTTCGGCTCCACAAGGTAATGATCAGACATCCCTCCAGTTGCACCTCTCAGAACATTAACATCCATAAGTCTCTTTTGCGCGCCTTTCAATGAACACGTAATCCACGTTGTCTGGCTATCTCTCCTACTCACATACGTATACTTATTTATATCTCTCGTTTTAAGCCAGGTTTTCCCAATCACCAGTCCTTTTTAGCACAAATCTACAAGCTCTTCACCATATCCATTTACAACACTGAGCACCACTTGTACACCAATTATTCCCTCAACTGCCACATTACTCACCTTTGCATTCAAATCACCCATCACTATAACCCGGTCTAGTGCATCAAAACTACTAACACACTCACCCAGCTGCTCCCCAAACACTTTCCTCTCATGATCTTTCTTCTCATGCCCAGGTGCATATGCACCAAAAATCATCCATCTCTCTCCATCCACTTTCAGTTTTACCCATATCAATCTAGAGTTAACTTTCTTACACTCCCTCACATACTCCCACCACTCCTGTTTCAGGAGTAGTGCTACTTCTTCCCTTGCTCTTGTCCTCTCACCAATCCCTGACTTTACTTCCTTATTTCCCTTTTACCCTTGAGCTTCGTTTCACTGAGAGCCAAAACATCCAGATTCCTCACACATTTAGACACCCTAATCTGAGCCTTCGAGGAGGATGAGCACTCCCCGCGTGACTCCTTCTTCTGTTTCCCCTTTTAGAAAGTTAACATACTTGCCTTCCACACCATGTATTCTTAATACCTTCCACTACAGAGCATCTCTATCAACTCTATCATATGCCTTCTCCAGATCCATAAATGCTACATACAAATCCATTTGCTTTTCTAAGTATTTCTCACTTGCATTCTCCAAAGCAAACACCTGATCCAGACATCCTTTACCACTTCTGAAACCACACTGCTCTTCCCCAATCTGATGCTCTGTACATGCTTTCACCTTCTCAATCAATACCCTCCCATATAATTTCCCAGGAATACTCAACAAACTTATACCTCTGTAATTTGAGCACTCACTCTTATCCCCTTTGCCTTTGTACAATTGCCTTATACGTGCATTCCCCCAATCCTCAGGCACCTCACCATTAGTCTTACATTCATTAGATATCATCACCAACCAGTCAACAATACAGTCATCCCCTTTTTCAATAAATTCCACTGCAAAACCATCCCAACCAACTGCCTTGCCGGCTTTCATTTTCCGCAAACTTTTGCTATCTCTTCTCTGTTAACAAAATCATTCCTTTTAATCCTCTCACTTTGCACACCACCTCGACCAAATCACCCCATATCTGCCACTCTATCATCTAGCACATTCAATATACCTTCAAAATACTCACTCCATCTCCTCACAACATGTTATTATCTCCCCATTATCCCCCTTCATCGATGTTCCGATTTGTTCTCTTGTCTTACGCACTTTATTTACCTCCTTCCAAAACATATTTTTATTCTCCCTAAAATCTAATGATACTCTCTCACCCCAACTCTCATTTGCCCTCTTTTTCACCTGTTGCACCTTTCTCTTGACCTCCTGCCTCTTTCTTTTATACATCTCCCAGTCATTTGCACTATTTCCCTGCAAAACTTGTTTAAATGCCTTTCTCATGCCAAAAGCATCTTTTGTGCAAGCCATCACTGCTTCCCTAAATACATCCCATTCCTCCCCCCTCCCCTTACGTCCTTTGCTCTCACCTTTTCCCCATTCTGCATTCAGTCTCTCCTGGTACTTCCTCACACAAGACTCCTTCCCAATCTCACTTACTCTCACCACTCTCTTCACGTCATCATTCTCTCTTCTTTTCTGAAAACCTCTTCAAATCTTCACCTTCGGCTCCACAAGATAATGATCAGACATCCCTCCAGTTGCACCTCTCAGAACATTAACATCCATAAGTCTCTTTTGCGCGCCTTTCAATGAACACGTAATCCACGTTGTCTGGCTATTTCTCCTACTCACATACGTATACTTATTTATATCTCTCGTTTTAAGCCAGGTTTTCCCAATCACCAGTCCTTTTTAGCACAAATCTACAAGCTCTTCACCATATCCATTTACAACACTGAGCACCACTTGTACACCAATTATTCCCTCAACTGCCACATTACTCACCTTTGCATTCAAATCACCCATCACTATAACCCGGTCTAGTGCATCAAAACTACTAACACACTCACCCAGCTGCTCCCCAAACACTTTCCTCTCATGATCTTTCTTCTCATGCCCAGGTGCATATGCACCAAAAATCATCCATCTCTCTCCATCCACTTTCAGTTTTACCCATATCAATCTAGAGTTAACTTTCTTACACTCCCTCACATACTCCCACCACTCCTGTTTCAGGAGTAGTGCTACTTCTTCCCTTGCTCTTGTCCTCTCACCAATCCCTGACTTTACTTCCTTATTTCCCTTTTACCCTTGAGCTTCGTTTCACTGAGAGCCAAAACATCCAGATTCCTCACACATTTAGACACCCTAATCTGAGCCTTCGAGGAGGATGAGCACTCCTCGCGTGACTCCTTCTTCTGTTTCCCCTTTTAGAAAGTTAACATACAATGAGGGAAGGGTTTCTACCCCCCCCCCCCCCACCCCCCGCTCCCGTCCCCTTTAGTCGCCGCCTACGACACGTGAGGAATGCGTAGGAAGTATTCTTTCTCCCCTATCCCCAGGGATGATATGAAGATATATCACAAATTTTGCTAACTTGAATACTCAAAATCAATACCGATGGTTATTAGCGGTTATTAGCAGCATAAATCCATTCTTATTGAAAAATAAATCACATACATTTTTCTTCAAGAATAGCAGAAAGTAGATCACACATTTGAAGTGTAACTGAATATCTTGGAAATGTATCATGTGTAGTATACTGGGTTTGCTTAGGAAACCAAACGTACAAGGAATATCACAATTCTCTCCCAAAACACACAATTGTTTAGGGAAAGGTCAGGGACTCTCTTCTTGCTATGTTGAAACAACACATCATTCGACTACACTACATGGCCACTGGTTAGTAACACTATATAACACACTTCACGGACTAAGATTTGGTCTCATTTCGTTGAAGACCCACGAGTCAGTCTATTTTTGTCCACTTCTCAAGACTGCTCGAACCACTTGTTTCTTAACCAGAGTGAAGACGATACCCAGCCACTAAGGTCTTCATTAATCTCTTGACAGTTTGTTGTTTCTGGTGTGTGCACTGTGTCCTTCATACCTTGTAGAATAATTCATCTTTTCTGATGCTTGCTACTGCTGTTTGGGAGGGGAGGAAGAGGGGCGAAGCAAGATGCTGCAGCTGCCTATCCGTGCTGATCAGCTCATTCATTCCCAGAAATTCCAGCATGAGTAGGGATTCATCAGTTATTGTCTTGTTGCGAGCAGACATCAATACAAGCATTGCATTTCCATCATCACTGCGCATGATGAGGTTTCCTCAACCGCTTGCAATAAAGAGTAAGAATGAGAATATGATGTTGCTGTTTCCCAATTCCTTGATCATCATAACTGCTAATACTAAGCCACGAACCCTGTGTCATTATCCGATTTGGAGACTTCAGTGAATGTTTCTGTGGAACCTTGTTGCTTCCAAGTACTTTGCCAGAATCTCTCTGATTTTCTCTCTAGTCCTTTCCTTTCATCTTTATTGCAACCAAGTTATTGCAGAGTGGTTGTGCTGGACCATACATATATTTTTTTCTATATGCACGTATTGACCTCAGAAGTTATACATCATCGGACAAGATATTAACCAACTTAATGACAGTTATTTCAATAAGAAGGATAGGCCGAGATCGTTAATTACCTAATAGTCACGAGACAAAAGTGTCGGCTAAATACATAAACGAGGAGACAATTTGGAATGGTACACACTTGTGTTATTCAGGTATACTATGATAAATTCGGTATAAAGAGGAGAGTACCACGACACTAAAGGAGGTGGTACAGTACAACCGATGAAGCGAGATTTTACCACCGTGTTACTGTTATCATTTACAATCATCTTTGAAATACGTTCCATTCATTTTTATTTTATTGTTTTGGGGTAAAATGAGGCCTATATCACTTCTGCTTATTTTGTTTTATTTTTGTATGTTCTATCATTTCATGAGAGTGCATAGTGTAGATATAATGTGTCGGATGTTCGGGAAATAGATATGGTGAAAGCATAATGGAGATTTTTTCTTTTTCCTTTGGCTTCGACTCATTTTTTTCTTTTACCAAACATTGTTCTACCAGGTCATTGAAAACAATGTAAGGAATTTAAATGGCATAGACTGTATTATTCTCATATATTTTGATTAACTTCTTTGTATTTTGGGGTCTTGTTACGCTCGTTATTGCTGATGATAATTGCTCGGTTTCCCAAGTTCTTAATTTATTTACTATGGGTGCGCCTCTTGCCGTAAGTCTTTTGGTGCACCCCATGTGTCCTAACTTCATTTGATGTCGTATCGCTTATCTTAAACTCTTCTTCACTTATTTGATGCTCATATGAAACTACTGGACATACTCGGTTCCTTATGAATGATAAGAAAAAAAACCTAAAATCGTGAATGTAAATTTATAATAGTATACATTTACATATATTCGTTCTCTATCATGATCACAATTCATAGAAAACTAAAAAAGATGGGCAGGCTAACTTAAACAGTTTCTGGTATGTAACAACAACAAAAAAAAATCTACTAAAAGCTTACCTTTTGATGTCAAGCTTTATCATGATAATGTCACACGTATTAAAGAATCCAGATGATCATGTTTAATTTTGCAGTCATCGAAAAAATCTATTCGACTGAGATGTGGTATTATGCAGCCTTACCCACATGTTTGTTCAACCCAGGTACAGTGACCCAAATTGCAACGCGGATATCCGCGTTTCTAGCGAAGAGCAAATCAATAAGGGCCGTATCAAGCAACTAATATCATCAGCTATCTATTCTCATATGTGTTCGTAGCTATTATGCATAGGGCATCACAATGAGTAAGATGGGATCCAACTTACGATGGTGAAGTATGGTGGCTGGTTCTTGTCTAAGAATGGCGAATGCAAATTATGCTAAATGAGTTTATTTATTCATTTGTTTTACTTATCAATTTATTATACTCGATCGCCTTTTCCTGTGTCAATGAGGTAGCGCCAGGAAACAGACGAAGAACGACCCACCCACTCGTATACACCTATTTATAATAAACACACACACACACACACACACACACACATATATATATATATATATATATATATATATATATATATATATATATATATATATATATATATATATAATCACATTCAATAGGGGTACATCCGTGCTTCCCTGTATATAGACCTAAATCAATATTTTTGAAAATCTCTGCAACTGCATTTATGCACTGATATTTCTACGCTCTATCTCCGTTCACAACTAATTCATCGATCCCGGAATTATAGAGAAATACACAAATCTTGTTTACAGTCTAATATGTTCATCAAGATAAAGAAGGTGACAGAACACAAAAGGTTTGTTAATGCGGAACCGCCAGTGAACACGTCTGGTTTCCTATGCTAGGTGGTCGTGGTGCCCCACCTGTGAAGGTAGGGTCTGTGTGGGTAACCTGTGAGGGAACCAGACTTGGGGTTCCCTAAACTGCCAACGTAGTGGTGGTGAGCCAACAGCAGCAGCAGTACCGGAACCTAACGCTTGGTCTCATACACCAGAGTAGGCGAGGTAATCCAGCGGGCGGCAGTACCAGCACCGGAGCCTGGCTGGTATCACAGCACATCATCAGGTGGTGAACAAGTCACACATCAGCGGCCACAGCAAGTGTCTGAGGTTACTGTTTTTTGGTAGGTCAAGTTGCTGAGCTGAAGGAGGAAAACAGAAAGCTTAGGAAAGTGCCATGAACATGTTGGAGAGAGAGAGAGAGAGAGAGAGAGAGAGAGAGAGAGAGAGAGAGAGAGATTAAGTAATATTTTTCTTTTTTTTTCCGTTGGAGGCTCCAGTCTCGGACAAAAGTCCACATCAGTGCTGGACTTTAATTGAAATATAAAGGTCGAAGGATCCAGTTGAAAAGGTTCCGGTGGCGAGGATGGTAAAACCTAATTAGTATGTTCAGTGAGTTCCTCACCAGAGAGGCTGTTGTTCTGGATGATGAGGTACAGAAGGTGTTCATAGAAACAGTATAGCAACAGTGAAGGCTATAGCAAACCTTAAAGTTGTATCCTGAAATGTGAATAGTCTTGGTAGCAGGATGACTGATTTGCAGTATTATGTCTTGGGTAATAATGATAATGACGTAGTGGCAGTGCGAGAAACAGGAGATCGTGATGGGTAAACTATTGCTTTTTTAAGAACTATCAGAACGTTATCTTAAAGGCAGATGCAGGCAACTGGGGACTGTCTATTGTTAAATAAGAGTACCAGGAGACCCAACCATTATGGGGGACATAGGAGGTAGCGTAAGAGTTGCTGAGACCTTAATAAACCCAGTTCTTGTACAGTGAGTCAGAATTCACTCAGATTTGGAAATGTATCTAATTGTTTATTTCTTGACCAGATTTGAAAAATCCAATTGTTTATTTCTCGACCAGATTTGAAAAATCTAGTTGTTTATTTTTTGACCAAATTTGAAAATCTAATTGGTTCTTCGCTCTACATTGATGGTTTAGAGGTTAAAGCTAGGCTTGAAGGACGAGCATAGCTCCATACGTTGTAGAATAGCGTAGTTTGGCATCTGTTCATTCGTGACTATCATGATGGAGGATTGCATCATTTAAGGAGAGAGAGAAAAGTGAGTATGCTTGTTTGCTGAATACGCTGGGCATGGAGGAACTGTGTAGCGTAGTCCCCAGGTTTATGAGTGATCACCTGTGTGTTGAGCCTCTACTGTAGAAAGTGTGTGTGTTAGTTACACTAGAAATGTCCAGGTTCACGCTGGACAGGAGTATACATGACGACTTCAAAAACCAGATCACGGGTTGGTACAGTCATTATCAGCCACACTATGTAGATTTAGTGGGTAAGACAGGGAGGTCTGTCACCAGAATGCTTTGGAGCACAGGGAGCGCCACTGTGAGGAAGAGAATCGTATACGAAGGACGTAAAATCAAGGATTTTAATGCTACTCTGAAGAGTACACACAAGTACCGACAACCTAGTGAGCGAGGGTAAACACAAGACTGGCAACCTAGTTAGCTCCCTGGAACCATTATATTACAGGTCCCTGGAACCATGATATTACAGGTCCCTGGAACCATGATATTACAGGTCCCTGGAACCATTATATTACAGGTCCCTGGAACCATGATATTACAGGTCCCTGGAACCACTAGATACAGGTCCCTTGTTCCAAGATATATAGGTCCCTGGAACCATGATATTACAGGTACTTTTAACCAGAATATTCATGCCCATGGAACCATGGTGATACAGGTCCTGTAATCATGATAACATAGGTCTCTTGAATCCCAACATACAAGTCCCTGGAACCATGACATAATGGTCACTGGAACCATGATATTACAGTTCCCTAAAACCATGATTTAAGGTCCCTTGAACCGTGTTACTATTGATCCCTAGAACCATGATATTACAGGTCCCTGGAGCCATATCACAGGTTCCTGGAACCATGATAATGTAGGTCCATGGGCCCATAATATTACAGGTCCCTTGAAGCATGTTTTAAGGTCCCTTGAACAATATTACTATAGACCCCTGGAACCATGCTATTATAGATCCACGGAAACATGATATTACAGGTTTCTGGAACCATCATATTACAGATACCTGATACTATAATGATATAGGTCGATGGAACCATGATATTACAGGTCCCTGGAACCACATTATAAAGGTCCCTTGAACCAGAATATATAGATCCCTAGAACCATGATAATACAGGTCCCTTGAATCACATTATGCAAGTCCTCGGAGCCAAAATATTACAGTCCCTTGAACCATATTATACAGGTCCCTGAACCATGATGATCAAGGTCCCTGAAGCTGTATTACAGGTACCCTGGCCCAGGATATACAGGTCCCTCGATCCACAATATACAGGACCCTAGAGCCATGATAAACAAATGCCTGAAACCATGATATGCAGGCCCCTTGAACCACAATATACAGGTCAAAAAACCATGATATCACAGGTCCCTTGAACCACAATATACAGGTACCTGAAATCATGATATCCAGGTCCCTGGATCCATGATATTGCAGGTCCCTGGAAGCATGATATAAAGGCTCCTAGAACCATGATATTAAAGATTCCTGAAACCATGATATTACAGGTCCTGAGAACCACAATATACAGGTTCCTGAAATCATCATATACAGGTCCTTGAACCACGATATGCAGGTCCTTGGAACCATGATAATACAGGTCCTTTGAGCCACAATATACATGTCCCTAGAACCATGATACACAAGTCCCTGGAAACATGATATTACGGGTCCCTTGAACCAGTATACACGTCCCTCGTACCATGATATCTAGGTCCTTAGAACAATGATAATACCGGTCCTGAAACCATGATAATACAGGACCTGAAACCATGATATACAGGACCATTAAACCATATTACAAGTCCCTTGAACAATGATATACAGATCCCTAGAACCATGAGATACAGGCCCCTTGAACGACAATATACAGGGCCCTGGAACTGAATAATAAAGGCCCCTGAAACCATAATACATAACCATGATATAAGGTCCCTAGAGCCATCATAGTACAGATCCTTTGAACCAGGATATAAAGGTCCGTGGAACCATGATATTACAGGTCCCTGAACCATGATAACTCAGGTTTTTGGAAGCACACTATACACATAAGTGGAACCAAGATTTACAGGTGCCTGAAACTATGATATACAGGTCCCTTGAAAAAACATTATACAGGTTCCTGAAGCATGATGATTAAGGTCCCTGAGACCACATTACAGGTTTCCTGGACCAGGGTATATAGGTCCCTAGAACCATTATATACAGGTCCCTTGAACCACAATATACAGGTCCCTGGAATCATGATATAAAGGTCCCTAGAACCATTATATTACAGATCCCTGGAGCCATGATATTAAAGGTCCTTTGAACCACAATAAACAGGTCCTGGAACCATTATACACAGGTCCCTGGAACCATGATATTACAGGTCCTTTGAAACACAATGTACAGGTCCCTGGAACCATGATATACAGATCCTGGAACCATGATATACAGATCCTGAAACCATGATATTACGACCCTTGAACCAAAATATCCAGGCTCCTTGAACAATGATATATAGATCCCTTTAACCAAATCACTGGTCCCTTGAACCATGAAATATGGGTTCTGGAACCATGGTATTACAGGACCCTTGAACTACAATATACAGGTTCCTGGAGCCATGATAATACAGGCCCCTTTAACCATATTACAGGCTCCTTGAACCATGATATACAGGTCCCTGGGACCATGATAATACAGGCCACTTTAACCATATTACAGGTCTCTATAACCATGATATACAGGTCCCTGGGACCATGATAATGCAGGCCACTTTGACCATATTACAGGTCTCTATAACCATGATATACAGGTCCCTGGGACCATGATAATACAGGCCACTTTGACCATATTACTGGTCTCTATAACCATGATATACAGGTCCCTGGGACCATGATGATACAGGCCACTTTAACCATATTACAGGTCTCTATAACCATGATATACAGATACTTTGAATGGCAACATACAGGTCTCTGGAACCATGATAATACAGGTTCCTGACACCATATTACAGGTCTCTTAAACCATCATATACAGGTCCATGGAACCATGAAATTACAGGTCCCTTGAACCATAATATTTCTGGTCCCTTGAACCATGATAATACAGTCCTCTGAAACCATAATGTAACAGGTCACTGGAGCCATGATATATAGAGTTCCCTAGAACCATTATATTACAGATCCTGGAACCATGATATTACAGGTACCCGGAATTATGATACACAGGTCTCTGGAACCATAACGTTTCAGGTCCCTGGAACCATGATAATACAGTTCCCTGAAACCATGATATTACTAGTTCGTGGAACCATGATATAAAGATCCCTAGAACCATGACATTACAGATCCTAGAACCATGATATTACAGGTCCCTGGAACCATGATATGCAGGTCTCTGAAACCATGGTATACAAGTCCCTTGAACCATGATATACAGATCCCTGGGACCATCATATACAAGTTTCTTGAACCATGATATAAAGGTCCTGGAACCATGATAATACAGGTCCCTTGAACCATGGTATACAGATCCCTGGAACCATCATATACAAGTTTCGTGAACCATGATATAAAGGTCCTGAAACCATGATAATACAGGTCCCTGGGACCAGGATATTACAAGTCCCTGAAACCATGATATACGGGTCCCTGGAACCATGATATATAGGTCCCTGGAACAATGATCTACAGGTCCCTGGAACCATGATAATTCAAGTCCTTGAAACCATGATAATATAGGTCCCTGGAACCATGATATAAATATTCCTATAACCATGATAGATAGATCTCTGGAACCATGATATAGAAGTTCATGGAACCTTGATATTACAGGTCCCTGCAACCATGATGATACAGGTCCCTGGAACCATGATATACAGGTCCCTGGAACCATGATATATAGGTCCGTGGAACCATGATATACAGGTCCCTGGAACCATGATATACAGGTCCCTGGAACCATGATATACAGGTGACTGGTCCCATCATATACTTCAGGGAGAATGTAAAGATGTTTTGGAAGTAGGTTAATAACGTGCGAAAGACAAGCGAACAAATGGGAACATTGGTGAAGGGGACATGAGGGGAAGTGATAACAATTAGTGGTGATGTGAGAAGGAGATGGAGTGAGTATTTTGAAAGTTTGTTGATCGTGTTTGATGATAGAGTGGCAGATGTACGGTGTTTTTTCGGTGTGCGAAGTGAGAAGGCCAGGGAATATGGTTTGGTTTAAAGAGAAGAGGTGATGAAAACTTTGCGGAAAATGGAATCCGGCAAGGCGGCGGGTTTGGATGGTATTGCAGTGGAATTCATTAAAAAAAGAGGGTGACTTGTGTTGTTGATTGGTTGGTGAGGATATTCAATGTATGTATGGATCATGGTGAAGTGCCTGAGGATTGGCGGAATGCATGCACAGTGCCATTGTACAAAGGCAAAGGGGATAAAGGTGAGTGTTCAAATTACAGAGGCATGAATTTGTTGAGTATTCCTGGAAAATTGTATGGAACGGTACTGAATGAGAGGATGAAGGCATGTACAGAGCATCAGATTGGGGAGGCGTAATGTGGTTTCAGAAGTAGAAGAGGATGTGTGGATCAGTTGTTTGCTTTGAAGAATGTATGTGAGAAATACATAGAAAAGCAGATGGATTTGTATGTGGCATTTATGGATCTGGAGAAGGCATATGATAGGGTTGGTAGAGATGCTTTGTAAAAGGTCTTAAGAGTATATGGTGTTGGAGGCAAGCTGCTAGAAGTAGCGAAGTTTTTATCAGTGTTGTAAGGCATGTGTACGAGTAGGAAGAGGAGAGTGATTGGTTCTCAGTAAAGGTCAGTCTGCGGCAGGGGTGTGTGATGTCCCCCTTGGTTGTGTAATTTGTTTATGGATGGGGTGGTTAGGGAGGTAAATGCAAGAGTTTTGGAGAGAGGGGCGAGAATGCAGTCTGTTGGGGATGAAAGAGCCTGGAAATTGAGTCAGTTGTTATTCACCTATGATACAGCGCTGGTGGCTGATTCGAGTGAGAGACTGCAGAATGCTCTAGAAGCGATGAAGGATGTGTGGAAAGAGAGAACGCTATCTCGGAAAGCAAAAATGGTTATGTTTGGAGGAATAGTGGTTCCAACAATATCATATTTTTGCAAGACATGGGCAATAGATCGTGTTGTACGGAGGAGGGTGTGTTGAAATGCTTTGGACATACGGAGAGAATGAACGAGGAAAGGTTGACAAAGCGGATATATATGTCAGAGTGGGAGGGAACAAGGAGAAGCAGGAGACCAAATTGGAGGTGGAAGGATGGAGAAAAAAAGAGTTTGAGCGATCGGGGCCTAAACATAAAGGAGGGTGAGAGGCGGGCAAGGAATAGAGTGAATTGGAACGATGTGGTATACCGGGATCCACGTGCTGTCACTGGACTGAACCAGGGCATGTGAAGCGTCTAGGGTAAACCATGGAAAGGTTTATGGGGCCTGGATGTGGAAAGGGAGCTGTGGTTTCGGTGCATTACACATGACAGCTAGAGACAGTGTGAACGAATGTGGCCTTCTTGCCTGTTTTCCTGGCGCTACCTCGCTGAAGCAGGGGGGTAGCGAGGCTGTGTCTGTGGTGTGGCGTAGCGCCAGGAATGGATTGAAAGGAAGTATGTGTATATATGCATATATGTATGTGTCTGTGTATATGTATGTATATGTATATGTATGTTTATGTGCGTGTATGGGCGTATATATATATATATATATATATATATATATATATATATATATATATATATATATATATATATATATATATATATAGAGAGAGAGAGAGAGAGAGAGAGAGAGAGAGAGAGAGAGAGAGTATACACACACACACACACACACACACGAGACCTGGACGGCAGAGCCAGCATGGAACAGCTTTGGTTCCCAGTAAGACACAAAGCACCTTAAGAAATACGTGCGACGTGTGTATGAACCGCTTGGTGAACTCCCGTGTCCCCCCAGCTGTACCATGATAGTTATCTTATAACCAATAATTTTACTATGACATTATCACTGTAGCTCTATAGTTAAGACGATGCTCATCAGTACGAACAATAGTAGTTCAAACACCTACCTGGGCTTTGTTCACAGTATGACGTGTGATATGTCCACACTGCAACGCTTGTGTTACTAGTAACTCACTCTGGGTTAGTTGGGGTTTAACCCAGCTACACTTGGCTATACCCACGCTCTCCGTCCACATACTGGGCTCTCCAGCCCGACGCTGGTCCGCCTCACTGGCAATGTGCTGATACAGATGATGCACAGTCAGTACATGAGCCACCAGATGGCACTCCACCATGGGTCCATACATCTCCATGTAACCAACTGACAACTTTACTCACAACGTATGTTTCATGCAGACACACACACCCTGATGTATATACACTTACATCACACCTACCATACTCGCGTACATTACAACTTCCATACAAACGTACATACATCATGGCTCCCATACATACGCAACAACATAGGCCTTACACACACGCATATCTTGGCTCTCATAGATAAGTACTCTATAGCCATCATACACATGTACACCGTAAGTCCAATGCAGATGTACGCACATCATAGCTTTCAAAGAGATATACACCATATCCTCGCACATACACATCACAAGTCCCAGAGAGACGTACACTACGTATATCCCTCATACACACGTACACCATAGCTCCCATACACACGCACAGCCTAACTCCTAACCTAACCAAATTCGCTGGATGTTCGAAACGGTAATAATACCAACAGTAACAGCACCTTAGATTCCGCATATTTGTTGATGGAGACGAGATGGCAAAGCTGAAGGCTCGTCTCTAAACCTACTCCTCCCTCGGCCGTGTCAGCAGGAAGGAAAACAGCTGTGAGTGATCATGAATGTAACACATATACACAAGTGTTCAGAGGGGAGGAGGAGCAGCTCTCGCTACAGAAGTTTCTATTAGGTTATTTAGTGATTCATATGGAAGGTTCTGGGCATCATGAATATGGCAACAAATTCTAATTCCCACCAAAAGTAACCTCGATGTTACAAGGTTTCTTTGAAGTGAGCGTGCTCTTCCGTGAGTGCATGGAACTTGAGTTAAATCAAATTTACATATAATCGACAATCTGTCGACCAAAATGAAAACAAATGCTAGTGCAAATAACGTAAGATCATTTGGGGTTTGGGGGCCATCATAATCCACTAGACAACGCTATAAAATTCGCCAAAGTAAAGACGAATTCTTAATCACTCAAGAGTTGCACTCTGCTGTAACTTGCTCGCGATCATAACACAAGCCAAAGTACATAAGGTGAATGAAACTCGCTATTAGTAACATATATATATATTTTATATATTTCTATTATGGCACTTTATATAATCATAAATACTCTCATAGTATAAATATATATATATGTATATAAGTGCAATGTGTATCACAGCAGTGTTTGTGGGTTACCTTATATGTATATAAACAATATATGCATCCTGTGCCAGAGCTCAAGTCTCCATATCTTAAAGGTTTACAATACCACGTCATGTGGGTTGTCGATATTGCTTGTCAGTAATGCTTAACTTGAAGCGGTTATGTCCAGAACCTAGATTACTGAATCATCCTGGCCACACCAGTTCATCTTTGGACATGAAACTGGGTAGCTAGTGGTACAAGAGATGTGCTAGCAGCCACCCCCTTACCACCAGTTTGGTCCAAACCCGGTTGTGTTGATGTCCACATTACACGTTCGTAGGGAAAGTAGTAGGATCTATCTTTACTGCCTGGCCTCCTACCCTTACCAATATACCTCCAGTAGCATCCTACGTGTATTATATATATATATATATATATATATATATATATATATATATATATATATATATATATATATATATATATATATATACACGAATATAGCGCATATGGATGCGCACTTCATAGGCTCGAACCTGGGACCCCTGCGTGGCAGGCGGGAGTGTCACAGCGAGGATATGATCTCCTCTAATAGAGAAATGACTATTCAGATACTGTATAATCGAATACCCTTCGTCTCACGTTGGGCTCTAGACCAGTCATACATATCCCATCAGGCTCACACAACCAGCAGATAGCCACGTAGGGGTCCCTGGTTCGAGCGTGGCTGTTGGAAGTTTGTATGTTCTATGGTAGTGCGTGTTCATATGCACTGTATTCATATATATATATATATATATATATATATATATATATATATATATATATATATATATATATATATATATATATATATATATATATATCCGCGTTGTACAGTGCTCACCAACGTGAGACGAAGGGTATTCGATTATACAGTATTCAAATAGTCGAGTCCGTATCAGGGTCGATCCTGGCTGTTGGAAGTTTGTATATGATTATTATCATTATTATCATTATTATCATAGTAATGATGATATTAGTAGTAACAATTACATGAATACGCTAGTTATAGTCAACAGCAAACTCGACTCCCAATGACAGGTAATCCTATTTAGGGAATTATATATCGCTTATGGCGCTATGTTTAATCAAGTATCCCACTTGTGTGTGTGTGTGTGTGTGTGTGTGTGTGTGTTATTCTGGTATTTTCCTGGAAAACATTTATGTTTAGAAGAACATAAGACTCACATCACTGTTCAATATGAACGAGTGGTAGATGATCCACGGCAGACATCTCTCATCATCACTGTGAGGTACTTTGCTGAGGTTTTCGTTCATGCCCATAGTAATATGACCATAAGTAAAGGTGTATAAATCCATGACATAAATCTGTCTTGGGTAATCTTAAGTTAATCCTCCCCTCCGAACGGTTTACAGGAGCTGCGGGCGGGCGAGGACCGGGCTAGGCTATCCCTACCTTCGTTAAAACATCGTCTGCACATATCAACAACATACACCTGACTGGCATATCTTAATTACAGTATTTACCGTTGTGGTTCGGCAAATTAGTTCATCATTTTGGGATGACTCGTATTAGATATTACCTACAATGGGAGGAGATATCAACGGTTCTGCTACATTGGACTACGCTATATCATGTCTGCCAACACTCTTGCCCGATACCTCGACATTTTAGGCTAGCTCCTCTTGGCAAACATTGCCTCGGTCGTTTTCTGTCGGGCTGTTGCCGCTCCACCACACACTGCAGGACTTCGCTAACACCTCTAAACATTTGGTCTGGCCTCACTAGAGGCGGATGTGCTCCATTTCCTAACAAGGCTTAGGCACGAATGGTCTTCGCAGTGGTCAGTCAAGCCCTTGGTCGGAAAAGGTTTTCGTAATCAACCGCACCCGTACACTAGAACTAGTAAAGTAGATTACTACAGTTGATATATGGAGCTCTTGGAGCGGAATGAAGGCAACAAGATAGTGAGGAGGGACGGACATTTCTGAGCTGCCCTGTGGCAGGCGATCGTCCAATCGTCGCCGGGAACCGCAGGGAAAACCAATGCTCCCACAGGGAGCCAGTCAGTGTACCATCTTCCTGACCAGAAGATGAGAGGAAGCACTCTTGAGTTTTAAGGTCTCATCGTTTACCCACTTCCGTGACACTCGTCAGCCATCGCGCAAGGCTGACCACACCCCCGGGAAACACACCACACCGCCTGCACTGGAGTGTAGTACGTTACTGAGGCTGTGTTATCTTCACCAGTTTCGAAGTGTGGAGGTAGCCTCATGTCACCCGCTGGAAGTCATCATGGCATCCGTTGCTACAGCGGGGCTCGACATCGCGGCTGAGCTGAAGAAGTTATCGAGTTCAGGAGAACTGTTTGAGCAGGCCGTTGATGGCGTTGATGGAGTTTTGGATCCTCTGACGCTCCCTCAGCGCGGGGTCCGACGTGGTTCGGCTCCGCCGCTCCTCCTGCTTCACGCGACCTGCCCGAGACAAAGGAACATCAGAGTCAGCTTAGAGAGGTCAGAGGTGACACATAATATCCGTTAAACTGCAACATGAAACAGGTACTGTAACGGTCTAAAGCCCTGAGACACGTCGATAGTCTCGTTAAGCCCCTGGCTGAAGCAGTACCGAACCATCAGTCTGTACTTGTTGACACAGGTTCGGTATAGCTTTGATCAGGTGTGTCTTAAAGCTTTTGTCCGCCAATGTATGATAAGAACTGTATTGCTTTCATTAGTACATCAGGTGCTATTGTGGATTAAGGGACTTCAAGTTGGTCACCTGATGTGTTGGTAAAGAAGCAAACACTTTGAGAAGCATCTTGGTTCGACCATGAAAGATGCGAAGCAAATGATTAAGTCGCCCCTTAGAAAGAAATAGGCACAAGAGGCATCTCGGTGCATGAATCATTAGAAGCTCTTATTTAGTCGAGTCTTGAAGCGCCAAGATTAAGGCAAGACGCCTGAAGGAAGATGCGTTTCCACCATAGACCAAGATAGTGGGATCCGCAACCCCCATTTCTTCCTGGCCGTATGTGGCTAGAAATGATCTATATTATGACGGTGAGAACGACGTGCATGATCGGTGATGGGCGGCCGGTCAGCAAGCTGGAGAAGGTGACCAAGTGTGATTTGAGTCATTTGATTTTAAGGTAAACAAGAAAGATGCGAAGGACTCGGTACGAGGTCGTATTATTTTACAAGGACCGTATTATGGTAATATGATGAATATGTCCTTCATTTCACTGACCTTCACTCATTACATCTTACTCGGTATGAAAAAAAGAGGGATTTATGTTGTCTTTTTTACGAACTCATGTTGTGTGAATTTAGTTTATATCTTGTATATGTGAACGCGCGTCATAGTTCTGCATTTGTGTCTGCTCACGTTATGTTCTAATCCATTCAAGTGGTTTGTGATGTATGTTGCATGATGACAGCGGGTAACAGTTGTGGACCATCACTGATTATTTGCTGGTAAAGTGGCCCGGCTGGTTCATAATGGTTGTGGACCCCTGTAACAACAGGACAATACTGGGAATCGAACAACTAAAGTAAAAGGTTGATGTAAGACGGAGGGATGGTATCTTCAAGGTTGAGGTAAGACGGAGGGATGGTATGTTCAAGGTTGAGGTAAGACGGAGGGATGGTATTTTCAAGGTTGAGGTAAGACGGAGGGATGGTATTTTCAAGGTTGAGGTAAGACGGAGGGATGGTATCTTCAAGGTTGAGGTAAGACGGAGGGATGGTATCTTCAAGGTTGAGGTAAGGCGGAGGGATGGTATCTTCAAGGTTGAGGTAAGACGGAGGGATGGTATCTTCAAGGTTGAGGTAAGACGGAGGGATGATATGTTCAAGGTTGAGGTAAGACGGAGGGATGGTATCTTCAAGGTTGAGGCAAGACGGAGGGATAGTATCTACAAGGTTGAGGTAAGACGGAGGGATGATATCTTCAAGGAAACGAACAATGGATTAGCTTCAGTCGTGATGTGATAATGCTGGGCCAAGCAGCGCTCTCAAGGTTACTAAACATTCAGAATTCCTTATATTGTCGCCAGTGTGTGACTGCGCTCGATTAAGTGTTAGTGATATGCGATTTATAATTCTTTAATTTGTATGTTTACATGGAGTACCAAATGTACCGTGAATAAGTAGATCGTGTATGTAATTTTTTCATATCAAATTGTCAAGTATAAATGCACTGCTAGACCAGGAGGGGAGGATAACTTCTGGTGATTCGTCTTTATCGTCAGGGTCACTGTTTCGAAACGGAGTCAGTTCAGCTCTTTTCGTTGTTGAACTCCAGTGGGTTAAGGCAGTGAAGTTGTTTAGTGAAGTTGTGTCGCTCAGTCCACTCAGTAGTTGTAAACAATATTTGACATGCTGTAACTTGAGTGAACTTGCAGTTGATTCTGTATAATTGTTTATGTGGAGATGTGCCTTTAGAGTGAATTTGTAACTTGATAGTAAGGGTGGTAGTGCTTTGTTTACAGTGTACCGAACATGGAACCAACTACACTCACAGTAGATCAGATACGGCTAATGTGGCGACCGTCACCTCCTCTCCTCATGGCATACACTGCAGTGTACCGAGGACAAGTTACGGCCGCCTAAAGGAAACTACGGTAAGGAACCTGATTTGGTTTACTTTTGGCAGTACGAGACGGGCGCACGATATAGCCTTAAATGAGACATAAACACAAGCGTGGCTCAACTGTTGCAGGACATGGGGGAACGCTCACGTTTTTAACGAGGTGAGACATTTGTGCACGTTCCACACACACACACAATAACCACTAACAATGGCTCATTATGGAGGAACGTGTGTGATGTTCTCACCATTTAGAGAAAAATTATTAACCCTACTCTTTTACACTCGTAAGTGTAAAGGTAGTCTGCGTTTTTAACTTGACTGGATTCCTCAAGGAGTTCATTATTGTTCACAAGATATTAAATGATTGGATTTGTAAATATGAGGATTTCATTAACTTTAAGATCCATCATATTGATTGTTTCTTGTTTACAATCATAGATACTTTATTAAAGAAGAAAAAAGTCCAGCGCTAATGACCTTTGTTGTAGGCGTGGCATATAATGATCTTAATGAATTGGTCTACTTTGGAAAAAGATAGAGGTTGCAGGTGGAAACTTGGAGAAAAAAAAAGAAATAAAATGGAAGCTGAAAAAGGCGCAAGCTGGTTGTAAGATAGTTGAACAGCGTCTGAGAGAAGACTGGGAGTCCTGAAGTTCAGTGACGAACGAGAACACTGGGTGAGGATTTTAGAAACGTTAGTAAATACAAAGGGAAGGGAAGCGATGAGAAGCATATATTGTTGAATATTGTAGAGGTAGTATGTCTTATATACGTGGGAGCAGCAGTGTGGGTACAAATATTCAGGGTCTGTGATGTAAAGGCAGACTCGAACAGGTTAACTTGTGTGAAAAGTTCCATGGAAGGTTTTGGGGTGGATGCAATTTAGCCGTATTGTTATGGATATTTGTGACCAGCGCAACTGACGAGAAAAGTGGCGAAAAACTGTTTAGTTTTAAAAGATATTTGCATGTTAGCTGATAGGAAACTAGACGGGGAAGATCCTTCGATTCCAAACGATTCTAAGGAAGTTTGGTCGGTGCAGTGTGTGATGAGATGTAGTAGGTTGTTGGAGCTAGGATGAACAGGGGAACATAGCCGGTTGAGGGCTGGCTCCTATGTAATATCAATCCACTGAGGTCTAACTAAGACCCTTTGTGGCCTTTGTAATCCTTTTGCGCCACCTCTCAAAAGATGATCATGGGCTACAAAATAAACTTAGGGTTACCGTCACAGTCAAATCAATCCTGTTACGTAGCCATGAAACATTTTTCAGCTTATAGAAGAAAACCCGAGAAATCAAAGAGATTGTTTGGTCGTTCAAGGAAAAATGAAAAAAAAGAGGTTAGATCAACATAGTGAAGGTTAAGCGAATACGCAACATATGGTCGGCAAGTACGACGCTAGATACTTTAGAGAAGACAATATTATCGTAACTCCTTTTTTTTTTTTTTTTGAAAGGTATCACGTAATATAATTATGGGAGAAAGAATACCTCTACTGGTACTGCGACGATAGGTAAAGATAAGAGTGCACTAAGGTAAAGATTTAAGGCCTTACCTTTAGGGTAGAGTCTAGTGCGACTACCCCCTGCCGGCCGGTCCGTGAAACACTTCTCAATGTTGCTTCCCTCTACCACAATGGTCTCTGCTGAATCCGGTTCCCCTGCCGTCTCCACGCTCACATTCCTGCAGGTACACCAACTAGTTACTACTGCTGTGTCCGCTACAGAGTATAATAACATTTAAGAAGATTATTATGTTCGTGAGACCTTGATGAGTTTGTAGAGTCACATGATGTATATCACCATTACAAGCAAATTGTAAGTATAAGTTTTAATTTGTAGATTAGTAATTATAATAACAAAAAGAATCTTAAAACTGGCTCGCAGCCTAACGTTATTGTAGGTTAGAATAGTGTAGGTTAAGGGACAAGCCTAATCTACCTGAGCTAGGTTAGCATAGGAACATTTTGGAGGGGCGGATTTTCAGGTCATCCGGATGGAAATGGATTATTCTTTTACTTGCATATACGATTTTCATCAACTTCATAAATACTTCCGCGACTGGATCTGTTTGAACCAGGTCTGTCAACTACGCCATTATATTCGTGCTTCCTTAGACAGTTGACGACACCGATTATTTCTAATGTTATTTCATGAAGTGGTAACAAAACCCTGTGCTATAAATGATTACAAAAGTCAAACGTGAGAAATATCAACAGTTCATTGAAACCCGGTGACCTCAAAGTCATTATGATGACTGTTTGTGTATTGTGATTACCGACAACTTGAGCGAGTACTATTTCAATAGCGTCTTAGCTCCGCCTCTCACATGTTTACCAAATGGCGTCATAGCTACGTCTCTTCGTTGTATATCAACTAACCTATATTTCTCTTGTGTCTCCCTTGATGATGTGATTATTACTCGAAAATGCACTTGGGAACTTATCGTGTTTCATTTTCCCCGTGGACTCATAGGAATATATATATATATATATTCCTGGAAATCCTCCCCTCTCTCTTTTTTTTTTTTTTTTTTTTTTTTCCAAAAGAAGGAACAGAGAAGAGGGCCAGGTGAGGATATTCCCTCAAAGACCCAGTCCTCTGTTCTTAACGCTACCTCGCTATCGCGGGAAATGGCAAATAGTATGAAAGAAAGAAAAAAGATATATATATATATAGGGAGGTAAATGCAAGAGTCTTGGAAAGAGGGGCAAGTATGAAGTCTGTTGGGGATGAGAGAGCTTGGGAAGTGAGTCAGTTGTTGTTCGCTGATGATACAGCGCTGGTGGCGGATTCATGTGAGAAACTGCAGAAGCTGGTGACTGAGTTTGGTAAAGTGTGTGGAAGAAGAAAGTTAAGAGTAAATGTGAATAAGAGCAAGGTTATTAGGTACAGTAGGGTTGAGGGTCAAGTCAATTGGGAGGTGAGTTTGTATGGTGAAAAACTGGAGGAAGTGAAGTGTTTTAGATATCTGGGAGTGGATCTGTCAGCGGATGGAACCATGGAAGCGGAAGTGGATCATAGGGTGGGGGAGGGGGCGAAAATTTTGGGAGCCTTGAAAAATGTGTGGAAGTCGAGAACATTATCCCGGAAAGCAAAAATGGGTATGTTTGAAGGAATAGTAGTTCCAACAATGTTGTATGGTTGCGAGGCGTGGGCTATGGATAGAGTTGTGCGCAGGAGGATGGATGTGCTGGAAATGAGATGTTTGAGGATAATGTGTGGTGTGAGGTGGTTTGATCGAGTAAGTAACGTAAGGGTAAGAGAGATGTGTGGAAAAAAAAAGAGCGTGGTTGAGAGAGCAGAAGAGGGTGTTTTAAAATGGTTTGGGCACATGGAGAGAATGAGTGAGGAAAGATTGACCAAGAGGATATATGTGTCGGAGGTGGAGGGAACGAGGAGAAGAGGGAGACCAAATTGGAGGTGGAAAGATGGAGTGAAAAAGATTTTGTGTGATCGGGGCCTGAACATGCAGGAGGGTGAAAGGAGGGCAAGGAATAGAGTGAATTGGAGCGATGTGGTATACAGGGGTTGACGTGCTGTCAGTGGATTGAATCAAGGCATGTGAAGCGTCCGGGGTAAACCATGGAAAGCTGTGTAGGTATGTATATTTGTGTGTGTGAACGTGTGTATGTACATGTGTATGGGGGGGGTTGGGCCATTTCTTTCGTCTGTTTCCTTGCGCTACCTCGCAAACGCGGGAGACAGCGACAAAGTATAAAAAAAAAAAAAAAAAAAAAAAAAAATATATATATATATATATATATATATATATATATATATATATATATATATATATATATATATATATATATATATTTCCAGCCCCCCGCTGCCTCCCCTTTTAGTCGCCTTCTACGACACGCAGGGAATACGTGGGAAGTATTCTTAATCTCCTATCCCCTATCCCTCTCGTTTTTTTTTTTTCCAAAAGAAGGAACAGAGGGGGCCAGGTGAGGATATTCCAAAAAAGGCCCAGTCCTCTGTTCCTAACGCTACCTCGCTAACGCGGGAAATGGCGAATAGTTTAAAAGAAAGAAGAATATATATATATATATATATATATATATATATATATATATATATATATATATATATATATATATATATAAATATTTTTTTTTTTTTTTTTGCTTTGTCGCTCTCTCCCGCGTTTGCGAGGTAGCGCAAGGAAACAGACGAAAGAAATGGCCCAACCCACCCCCATACACATGTATATACATACGTCCACACACGCAAATATACATACCTACACAGCTTTCCATGGTTTACCCCAGACCCTTCACATGCCCTGATTCAATCCACTGACAGCACGTCAACCCCGGTATACCACATCGATCCAATTCACTCTATTCCTTGCCCTCCTTTCACCCTCCTGCATGTTCAGGCCCCGATCACACAAAATCTTTTTCAGTCCATCTTTCCACCACCAATTTGGTCTCCCACTTCTCCTCGTTCCTTCCACCTCCGACACATATATCCTCTTGGTCAATCTTTCTTCACTCATTCTCTCCATGTGCCCAAACCATTTCAAAATACCCTCTTCTGCTCTCTCAACCACGCTCTTTTTATTTCCATAAATATATAAATTATATAAATAAATATATATATATATATATATATATATATATATATATAAATTTTTTTTTTTTGCTTTGTCGCTGTCTCCCGCGTTTGCGAGGTAGCGCAAGGAAACAGACGAAAGAAATGGCCCAACCCACCCCCATACACATGTATATACATACGTCCACACACGCAAATATACATACCTACACAGCTTTCCCTGGTTTACCCCAGACGCTTCACATGCCCTGATTCAATCCACTGACAGCACGTCAACCCCGGTATACCACATCGATCCAATTCACTCTATTCCTTGCCCTCCTTTCACCCTCCTGCATGTTCAGGCCCCGATCACACAAAATCTTTTTCAGTCCATCTTTCCACCTCCAATTTGGTCTCCCACTTCTCCTCGTTCCCTCCACCTCCGACACATATATCCTCTTGGTCAATCTTTCTTCACTCATTCTCTCCATGTGCCCAAACCATTTCAAAACACCCTCTTCTGCTCTCTCAACCACGCTCTTTTTATTTCCATAGATATATAAATTATATAAATAATTATTTTTATTTTTTTTATTATACTTTGTCGCTGTCTCCCGCGTTTGCGAGGTAGCGCAAGGAAACAGACGAAAGAAATGGCCCAACCCCCCCCCATACACATGTATATACATACGTCCACACACGCAAATATACATACCTACACAGCTTTCCATGGTTTACCCCAGACGCTTCACATGCCTTGATTCAATCCACTGACAGCACGTCAACCCCGGTATACCACATCGCTCCAATTCACTCTATTCCTTGCCCTCCTTTCACCCTCCTGCATGTTCAGGCCCCGATCACACAAAATCTTTTTCACTCCATCTTTCCACCTCCAATTTGGTCTCCCTCTTCTCCTCGTTCCCTCCACCTCCGACACATATATTCTCTTGGTCAATCTTTCCTCACTCATTCTCTCCATGTGCCCGAACCATTTCAAAACACCCTCTTCTGCTCTCTCAACCACGCTCTTTTTATTTCCACACATCTCTCTTACCCTTACGTTACTTACTCGATCAAACCACCTCACACCACACATTGTCCTCAAACATCTCATTTCCAGCACATCCATCCTCCTGCGCACAACTCTATCCATAGCCCACGCCTCGCAACCATACAACATTGTTGGCACCACTATTCCTTCAAACATACCCATTTTTGCTTTCCGAGATAATGTTCTCAACTTCCACACATTCTTCAAGGCTCCCAGAATTTTCGCCCCCTCCCCCACCCTATGATCCACTTCCGCTTCCATGGTTCCATCCGCTGCCAGATCCACTCCCAGATATCTAAAACACTTCACTTCCTCCAGTTTTTCTCCATTCAAACTCACCTCCCAATTGACTTGACCCTCAACCCTACTGTACCTAATAACCTTGCTCTTATTCACATTTACTCTTAACTTTCTTCTTTCACACACTTTACCAAACTCAGTCACCAGCTTCTGCAGTTTCTCACATGAATCAGCCACCAGCGCTGTATCATCAGCGAACAACAACTGACTCACTTCCCAAGCTCTCTCATCCCCAACAGACTTCATACTTGCCCCTCTTTCCAAAACTCTTGCATTCACCTCCCTAACAACCCCATCCATAAACAAATTAAACAACCATGGAGACATCACACACCCCTGCCGCAAACCTACATTCACTGAGAACCAATCACTTTCCTCTCTTCCTACACGTACACATGCCTTACATTCTCGATAAAAACTTTTCACTGCTTCTAACAACTTGCCTCCCACACCATATATTCTTAATACCTTCCACAGAGCATCTCTATCAACTCTATCATATGCCTTCTCCAGATCCATAAATGCTACATACAAATCCATTTGCTTTTCTAAGTATTTCTCACATACATTCTTCAAAGCAAACACCTGATCCACACATCCTCTACTACTTCTGAAACCACACTGCTCTTCCCCAATCTGATGCTCTGTACATGCCTTCACCCTCTCAATCAATACCCTCCCATATAATTTGCCAGGAATACTCAACAAACTTATACCTCTGTAATTTGAGCACTCACTCTTATCCCCTTTGCCTTTGTACAATGGCACTATGCACGCATTCCGCCAATCCTCAGGCACCTCACCATGAGTCATACATACATTAAATATACATTAAATATATATATATATATATATATATATATATATATATATATATATATATATATATATATATATATATATATATATATACCGTGTTTCATTTTCATAAGTCTGTGTTATAGAAGTATGAGGAGCACAGATTGAGTCACCTTTTGAGCTTCTTGTTAAGGTATTCTCGGACGTCTGTGAGCAGCTGGTCCACCTCGGTGTTGTTGGCGGCGGCGGCGGCAGCGGAGGTAGGGTTGGCGGGAGCTGACCCTCGACCCTCCCGCTCCGCCCGCTTCCCGCGGCGACGCACCGCGGGCGACCCTCCTGCGTGACCCGTTCGTCTCCCAGTGCCTGAAGTATGAATGAAATGTCATGTTTACACACACACACACACACACACACACACACACACACACACGCACAAAGTGAGGGGGGTTAGGGAAAATGATTTGGTAAACAGAGAAGAGGTAGTAAAAGCTTTGCGGAAGATGAAAGCCGGCAAGGCAGCAGGTTTGGATGGTATTGCAGTGGAATTTATTAAAAAAGGGGGTGACTGTATTGTTGACTGGTTGGTAAGGTTATTTAATGTATGTATGACTCATGGTGAGGTGCCTGAGGATTGGCGGAATGCGTGCATGCCATTGTACAAAGGCAAAGGGGATAAGAGTGAGTGCTCAAATTACAGAGGTATAAGTTTGTTGAGTATTCCTGGTAAATTATATGGGAGGGTATTGATTGAGAGGGTGAAGGCATGTACAGAGTATCAGATTGGGGAAGAGCAGTGTGGTTTCAGAAGTGGTAGAGGATGTGTGGATCAGGTGTTTGCTTTGAAGAATGTATGTGAGAAATACTTAGAAAAGCAAATGGATTTGTATGTAGCATTTATGGATCTGGAAAAGGCATATGATAGAGTTGATAGAGATGCTCTGTGGAAGGTATTAAGAATATATGGTGTGGGAGGCAAGTTGTTAGAAGCAGTGAAAAGTTTTTATCGAGGATGTAAGGCATGTGTACGTGTAGGAAGAGAGGAAAGTGATTGGTTCTCAGTGAATGTAGGTTTGCGGCAGGGGTGTGTGATGTCTCCATGTTTGTTTAATTTGTTTATGGATGGGGTTGTTAGGGAGGTAAATGCAAGAGTTTTGGAAAGAGGGGCAAGTATGAAGTCTGTTGGGGATGAGAGAGCTTGGGAAGTGAGTCAGTTGTTGTTCGCTGATGATACAGCGCTGGTGGCTGATTCATGTGAGAAACTGCAGAAGCTGGTGACTGAGTTTGGTAAAGTGTGTGGAAGAAGAAAGTTAAGAGTAAATGTGAATAAGAGCAAGGTTATTAGGTACAGTAGGGTTGAGGGTCAAGTCAATTGGGAGGTGAGTTTGAATGGAGAAAAACTGGAGGAAGTGAAGTGTTTTAGATATCTGGGAGTGGATCTAGCAGCGGATGGAACCATGGAAGCGGAAGTGGATCATAGGGTGGGGGAGGGGGCGAAAATTCTGGGGGCCTTGAAGAATGTGTGGAAGTCGAGAACATTATCTCGGAAAGCAAAAATGGGTATGTTTGAAGGAATAGTGGTTCCAACAATGTTGTATGGTTGCGAGGCGTGGGCTATGGATAGAGTTGTGCGCAGGAGGATGGATGTGCTGGAAATGAGATGTTTGAGGACAATGTGTGGTGTGAGGTGGTTTGATCGAGTGAGTAACGTAAGGGTAAGAGAGATGTGTGGAAATAAAAAGAGCGTGGTTGAGAGAGCAGAAGAGGGTGTTTTGAAGTGGTTTGGGCACATGGAGAGAATGAGTGAGGAAAGATGGACCAAGAGGATATATGTGTCGGAGGTGGAGGGAACGAGGAGAAGAGGGAGACCAAATTGGAGGTGGAAAGATGGAGTGAAAAAGATTTTGTGTGATCGGGGCCTGAACATGCAGGAGGGTGAAAGGAGGGCAAGGAATAGAGTGAATTGGAGCGATGTGGTATACCGGGGTTGACGTGCTGTCAGTGGATTGAATCAAGGCATGTGAAGCGTCTGGGGTAAACCATGGAAAGCTCCTCCCCTCATGCGGTCGAGGTAGCGCTAGGAAAAGACAACAAAGGCCACATTCGTTCACACTCAGTCTCTAGCTGTAATGTATAATGCACCGAAACCACAGCTCCCTTTCCACATCCAGGCCCCACAAACCTTTCCATGGTTTACCCCAGACGCTTCACATGCCCTGGTTCAATCCATTGACAGCACGTCGACACATGTATACCACATCGTTCCAATTTAATCTATTTCTTGCACGCCTTTCACCCTCCTGGATGTTCAGGCCCGATCACTCAAAATCTTTTTTACTCCCTCCTTCCACCTCCAATTTGGTCTCCCACTTCTCATTTCCTCCACCTCTGACACATATATCCTCTTGGTCAATCTTTCCTAACTCATTCTCTCCATGTGACCAAACCATTTCAATACACCCTCTTCTGCTCTCTCAACCACACTATTTTTATTACCACACATCTCTCTTACCCATTCATTTCTTACTCGATCAAACCACCTCACATCACTTATTGTGAAAAGTTTTTATCAAGGATGTAAGGCATGTGTACAAGTAGGAAGAGGGGAAAGTGATTGGTTCTCAGTGAATGTCAGTTTACGGCAGGGATGTTTAATTTGTTTATGGATTGGGTTGTTAGGGAGGTGAATGCAAGATTTTTGGAGAGGGGGGGCAAGTATGCAGTCTGTTGTGGATGAGAGGGCTTGGGAAGTGAGCCAGTTGTTATTCGCTGATGATACAGCGCTGGTTGCTGATTCGGGTGAGAAACTGCAGAAGCTAGTGACTGAGTTTGGTAAAGTATATGAAAGAAGAAAGCTGAGAGTAAATGTGAATAAGAGCAAGGTTATTAGGTAGAGTAGGGTTGAGGGACAAGTCCATTGGGAGGTAAGTTTGAATGGAGATAAACTGGAAGAGGGGAATTGCTTTAGATATCTAGGAGTGGATTTGGCAGCGGATGGAACTATGAAAGCGGAAGTGAGTCACAGGGTGGTGGAGGGGGCGAAAGTTCTGGGAGCGTTGAAAAATGTGTGGAAATCGAGAGCATTATCTCGGAAAATGAAAATGGATATGTTTGAAGGAATAGTGGTTCCAACAATGTTATATGGTTACGAGGCGTGGGCTATAGATAGGGTTGTCTGGATGAGGGTTGATGTGTTTGAAATGAGATGTTTGAGGACAATATGTGGTGTGAGGTGGTTTGATCGAGTAAATAATAACAGGGTAAGAGAGATGTGTGGTAATAAAAACAGTGTGGTTGAGAGAGCAGAAGAGGGTGTATTGAAATGGTTTGGTAACATGGAGAGAGTGAATGAGGGAAGATTGACAAAGAGGATATATGTGTCAGAGGTGGAGGGAACGAGAAGTGGGAGACCAGATTGGAGGTGGAAAGATGGAGTGAAAAAGATTTTGAGAGATCTGGGCCTGAACATGCAGGAGAGTGAAAGGCGTGCAAGGAATAGAGTAAATTGAAACGATGTGGTATACCAGGGTCGACGTGCTGTCATTTGATTGAACCAGGGCATATGAAGCGTCTGGGGTAAACCATTGAAAGTTTTGTGGGGCCTGGATATGGAAAGGGAGTTGTGGTTTCAGTGCATTATACATGACAGCTAGAGACTGAGTGTGAACGTATGTGGCCTTTGTTGTCTTTTCCTAGCGCTATACCTGGAGCGCTTGCGGGAGGAGGAGGAAGGAGGAGGAGGAAGGGGGGGGGGGGGTTATTCCATGTGTGGCTGGATGGCGATGTTAATGAATACAGGCAGGGAGTATGAATTATGTACATGTGTATATATGTATATGTCTGTATGTATACATATATGTGTATACGTTGAGATGCATAGGTATGAATTTGTGCGTGTGTGGATGTGTATGTATATACATGTGTATGTGGGTGGGTTGGGCCATTCTTTCGTCTGTTTCCTCGTGCTACCTCGCTAACACGGGAGACAGCGTCAAAGTTTAATAAATGAATGAATAACAAATCCATTTGTTTTTCCAATTATTTCTCACATACATTTTTCAAAGCAAACACCTGATCCATACATCCTCTACCACTTCTGAAACCACACTGCTCTTCCCCAGTGTTCTGTATGCCTTCACCCTCTCAGTCAATACCCTCCCATATAATTTCCCAGGAATACTCAACAGACTTATACCTCTGTAATTTAAACACTCACCTTTATCCCCTTTGCCTTTGTACAATGGCACTATGCATGCATTCCGCCAATCTTCAGGCACTTCACCATGAGCCATACATACACTGAATATCCTCACCAACCAACAACACAGTCACCCCCTTTTTTATCAAATTCCACTGCAATACCATCCAAACCCACTGCCTTGCCGGCTTTCATCTTCCGCAAAGCTTTCACTACGTCTTCTCTGTTTACCAAATCATTCTCCCTGACACCCGCACTTCGCACACCACCTCGACCAAAACATCCTATATCTGCCACTCTAACTTATTCATCAAACCTTCAAAATACTCACTCCATCTCCTTCTCATATCACCACTTCTTGTTATCACCTCCCCATTAGCCTCCTTCACCGATGTTCCCATTTCTTCTCTTGTCTTACGCACTTTATTTACCTCCTTCCAAAACATCTTTTTATCCTCCCTGAAATTAAATGATACTCTCTCACCCCAACTCTCATTTGCCCTCTTTTTCACCTCTTGCACCTTTCTCTTGACCTCCTGCCCCTTTCTTTTATACATCTCCCAGTCATTTGCACTATTTCCCTGCAAAACTCGTCCAAATGCCTCTCTCTTTTCTTTCACTAATAATCCTACTTCTTCATCCGACCACTCACTTCCCTATTTAATCTGCCCACCTCCCACGCTTCTCATGCCACAAGCATCTTTTGCACAAGCCACCACTGCTTCCCTAAATACATCCCATTCCTCTCCCACTCCCCTTACGTCCTTTGATCTCACCTTTTTCCATTCTCTATTCAGTCTCTCCTGGTACTTCCTCACACAAGTTACATACGTATACTTTGAAACCAGGTGTTCCCAATCACCAGTCCTTTTTCAGCGCACAAATCTACAAGCTCTTCACCATTTGCATTTACAACACTGAACACCCCATGTACACCAATTATTCCCTCAGCTGCCACATTACTCACCTTTGCATTTAAATCACCCAACACAGTAGCCCGATATCTTGCATCAAAACTGCTTATACACTCACTCAGATGCTCGCATGATCTTTATATATATATATATATATATATATATATATATATATATATATATATATATATATATATATATATATATATATTGAGCAGTGAAAAGTTTTTATCGAGGATGTAAGGCATGTGTACATGTAGGAAGAGAGGAAAGTGATTGGTTCTCAGTGAATGTTGGTTTGCGGCAGAGGTGTGTGATGTCTCCATGGTTGTTTAATTTGTTTATGGATGGGGTTGTTAGGGAGGTGAATGCAAGAGTTTTGGAAAGAGGGGCAAGTATGCAGTCTTTTGTGGATGAGAGAGCTTGGGAAGTGAGTCAGTTGTTGTTCGCTGATGATACAGCGCGGGTGGCTGATTCGTGTGAGAAACTGCAGAAGCTGGTGACTGAGTTTGGTAAAGTGTATGAAAGAAGAAAGCTGAGAGTAAATGTGAATAAGAGCAAGGTTATTAGGTACAGTAGGGTTGAGGGACAAGTCAATTGGTAGGTAAGTTTGAAGGGAGAAAAACTGGAGGAAGTGAAGTGTTTTAGATATCTGGGAGTGGATTTGGCAGCGGATGGAACTATGGAAGCGGAAGTGAATCATAGGGTGGTGGAGGGGGCGAAAGTTCTGTGAGCGTTGAAGAATGTGTGGAAATCGAGAACATTATCTCGGAAAGCAAAAATGGGTATGTTTGAAGGAATAGTGGTTCCAACAATGTTATATGGTTGCGAGGCGTGGACTATAGATAGAGTTGTGCGGAGGAGGGTGGTTGTGCTGGAAATGAGATGTTTGAGGACAATATGCGGTGTGAGGTGGTTTGATCGAGTAATGAAAGGGTACGAGAGATGTGAGGTTGTGGTTGAGAGAGCAGAAGAGGGTTTCTTGAAATGGTTTGGTCATATGGAGAGAATGAGTGAGGTAACGAGTAGTGGGAGACCAAATTGGAGGTGGAAAGATGGAGTGAAAAAGATTTTGAGTGATCGGGGCCTGAACATGCAGGAGGGTGAAATGCGTGCAAGGAATAGATTGAATTGGAACGATGTAGTATACCGGGGTCGACGTGCTGTCAATAGATTGAACCAGGGCATGTGAAGCGTCTGGGGTAAAACATGGAAAGTGTTGTAGGGCCTGGATGTGGAAAGGGAGCTGTGGTTTCGGTGCATTATACATGACAGCTAGAGACTGAATGTGAACGAATGTGGCCTTTGATGTCTTTTCCTAGCGGTACCTCGCGCGCATGCGGGGGGAGGGGGTAGTTATTTCATGTGTGGCGGGGTGGCGATGGGAATGAAGGCAGACGTTATGAATTATGTACATGTGTATATATGTATATGTCTGTGTGTGTATATATATGTATACGTTGGGATGTATAGATATGTATATTTGCGTGTGTGGACGTGTATGTATATACATGAGTATGTGGGTGGGTTGGGTCATTCTTTCGTCTGTTTCCTAGCGCTACCTCGCTAATGCGGGAGACAGCGACAAAGCAAAATAAATATGATATATATCCTTGGGGATAGGGGAGAAAGAATACTTCCCACGTATTCCCTGCGTGTCGTAGAAGGCGACTAAAAGGGGAGGGAGCGGGTGGCTGGAAATCCTCCCCTCTCTTTTTTTTTCAATTTTCCAAAAGAAGGAACAGATAAGGGGGCCAGGTGAGGATATTCCCTCAAAGGCCCAGTCCTCTGTTCTTAACGCTACCTAGCTAATGCGGGAAATGGCGAATAGTACGAAAAAAAGAAAAGAATATATATATATATATATATATATATATATATATATATATATATATATATATGTATATATATATATATATATATATATATATATATATATATATATATATATATATATATATATATATATATATATATTATTTTGAGGGACAAGTCAATTGGGAGGTAAGTTTGAATGGAGAATAACTGGAGGGAGTGAAGTGTTTTAGATATCTGGGAGTGGATTTGGCAGCGGATGGAACAATGGAAGCGGAAGTGAGTCACAGGGTGGGGGAGGGAGCGAAGGTTCTGGGAGCGTTGCAGAATGTGTGAAAGGTGAGAACGTTATCTCGGTGAGCAAAAATTGGTATGTTTGAAGGAATAGTGGTTCCAACAATTTTATATGGTTGCGAGGCATGGGCTATAGATAGGTTTGTGCGGAGTAGGGTTGATGTGTTGGAAATGAAATGTTTGAGGACAGTTTGTAGTGTGTGTTTGATCGAGTAAGTAATGAAAGGGTAAGAATGTGGTTGAGAAAGCAGAAAAGGGGCGATCATAGCCTAGCGATAGCGCTGCCGCCTGTTGCACAGGTGTCCTGGGTTCGATCCTCGCAGTTGGAGGTTTGTATGTTCTATGAAGGTGCGCGTTCATATGCACTTTGTTCGTATGTATATATATATATATATATATATATATATATATATATATATATATATATATATATGTGTGTGTGTGTGTGTGTGTGTGTGATTGGATGGGACATTCTTAGTCTGTTTCCAGGCGCTACCTCGCTGACGCGGGAAACAGCGGCTATTTATGATAAAAAAGAAATTTTATATATATATATATATATATATATATATATATATATATATATATATATATATATATATATATATATATATATCCCTGGGGATAGGGGATTAAGAATACTTCACACGTATTCCCTGCGTGTCGTAGAAGGCGACTAAAAGGGGAGGGAGCGGGGGGCTGGAAATCCTCCCCTCTCGGTTTTTTTTTCTATTTTCCAAAAGAAGGAACAGAGAATTGGGCCAGGTAAGGGTATTCCCTCAAAGGCGCAGTCCTCTGTTCTTAACGCTACCTCGCTAATGCGGGAAATGGCGAATAGTTTGAAAGAAAAGAATATATATATATATATATATATATATATATATATATATATATATATATAGGAGCGGGGGGCTGGAAATCCTCACCTCTTGTTTTTTTTTGTTTTTCTCAAAGAAGGAACAGAGAAGGGGGCCAGATGAGGATATTCCCTCAAAGGCCCAGTCCTCTGTTCTTAACGATACCTCGCTAACGCGGGAAATGGCGAATAGTATGAAAGAAAAAAGAAAAAGATATATATATATATATATATATATATATATATATATATATATATATATATATATATATATATATATATATATATATATATATATTTTTTTTTTTTTTTTTTTTTTTTGCTTTCTCGCTGTCTCCCGCGTTTGCGAGGTAGCGCAAGGAAACAGACGAAAGAAATGGCTCAACCCACCCCCATACACATGTATATACATACGTCCACACACGCAAATATACATACCTACACAGCTTTCCATGGTTTACCCCAGACGCTTCACATGCCCTGATTCAATCCACTGACAGCACGTCAACCCCGGGATACCACATCGATCCAATTCACTCTATTCCTTGCCCTCCTTTCACCCTCCTGCATGTTCAGGCCCCGATCACACAAAATCTTTTTCACTCCATCTTTCCACCTCCAATTTGGTCTCCCACTTCTCCTCGTTCCCTCCACCTCCGACACATATATCCTCTTGGTCAATCTTTCCTCACTCATTCTCTCCATGTGCCCAAACCATTTCAAAACACCCTCTTCTGCTCTCTCAACCACGCTCTTTTTATTTCCACACATCTCTCTTACCCTTACGTTACTTACTCGATCAAACCACCTCACACCACACATTGTCCTCAAACATCTCATTTCCAGCACATCCATCCTCCTGCGCACAACTCTATCCATAGCCCACGCCTCGCAACCATACAACATTGTTGGAACCACTATTCATTCAAACATACCCATTTTTGCTTTCCGAGATAATGTTCTCGACTTCCACACATTCTTCAAGGCTCCCAGGATTTTCGCCCCCCTCCCCCAACCTATGATCCACTTCCGCTTCCATGGTTCCATCCGCTGCCAGATCCACTCCCAGATATCTAAAACACTTTACTTCCTCCAGTTTTTCTCCATTCAAACTTACCTTCCAATTGACTTGACCCTCAACCCTACTGTACCTAATAACCTTGCTCTTATTCACATTTACTCTTAACTTTCTTCTTTCACACACTTTACCAAACTCAGTCACCAGCTTCTGCAGTTTCTCACATGAATCAGCCACCAGCGCTGTATCAACAGCGAACAACAACTGACTCACTTCCCAATCTCTCTCATCCACAACAGACTTCCTACTTGCACCTCTTTCCAAAACTCTTGCATTTACCTCCCTAACAACCCCATCCGTAAACAAATTAAACAACCATGGAGACATCACACACCCCTGCCGCAAACCTACATTCACTGAGAACCAATCACTTTCCTCTCTTCCCACACGTACACATGCCTTATATCCTCGATAAAAACTTTTCACTGCTTCTAACAACTTGCCTCCCACACCATATATTCTTAATACCTTCCACAGAGCATCTCTATCAACTCCATCATATGCCTTCTCCAGATCCATAAATGCTACATACAAATCCATTTGCTTTTCTAAGTATTTCTCACGTACATTCTTCAAAGCAAACACCTGATCCACACATCCTCTACCACTTCTGAAACCACACTGCTCTTCCCCAATCTGATGCTCTGTACTTGCCTTCACCCTCTCAATCAATAACCTCCCATATAATTTACCAGGAATACTCAACAAACTTATACCTCTGTAATTTGAGCACTCACTCTTATCCCCTTTGCCTTTGTACAGTGGCACTAGGCACACATTCCGCCAATCCTCAGGCACCTCACCATGAGTCATACATACATTAAATAACCTTACCAACCAGTCAATAATACAGTCACCACCTTTGTTAATAAATTCCACTGCAATACCATCCAAACCTGCTGCCTTGCCGGCTTTCATCTTCCGCAAAGCTTTTACTACCTCTTCTCTGTTTACCAAATCATTTTCACTAACCCTCTCACTTTGCACGCCACCTCGACCAAAACACCCTATATCTGCCACTCTATCATCATGGTTATATGATGATATATGATGATATATGATGTTATATGATGGTTATATGGTGGTTGCGAGGCATGGGCTTTAGATAGAGTTGTACGGAGTAGGATGGATGTGTTGGAAATGAGATGTTTGAGGACAATATGTGGTGTGAGGTGGTTTGATCGAATAAGTAATGAAAGGGTAAGAGAGATGTGTGCAAATAAAAAGAGTCTGGTTGGGAGAGGAGAAGAGGGGGTGTTGAAATGGTTTGGACACATGGAGAGAATGAGTGAGGAAAGATTGACAGAGAGGATATATGTGTCAGAGGTGGAGGGAACGAGAAGTGGGAGACCAAATCAGAGGTGGAAGGATAGAGTGAAAAAGATTTTGAGCGATCGGGGCCTGAACATACAGGTTAAAATGCTTGTAAGGAATAGAGTGAATTGGAACAGTGTGGTATACCGGGGTCGACGTGCTGTCAATGGACTGAACCAGGGCTTGTGAAGCGTTTGGGGTAAACCATGGAAAGGTCTGTAGGACCTGGATGTGGATAGGGAGCTGTGGTTTCGGTGTATTACACATGACAACTAGAGACTGAATATGGCCTTTTTTTGTCTTTTCCTGGCGCTACCTTGCTGTAGGAGGAAGGGGGGCTATATCCTGTGTGGTGGGGTAGCGACGAGAATGGATGAAGGCAGCAAGTATGAATATATTCATGTGTATATATATGTGTGTGTCTGTGTATGTATATTTATTTATACGTAGATATGTATATGTATGTATTTGTGCGTCTGTTCTTTTGCGCTACCTCGCTGACCCGGGAAACAGCGGTTAAATATATATATATATATATATATATATATATATATATATATATATATATATATATATATATATATATATTTATATATATTTATCCCTGGGGATAGGGGATTAAGAATATTTCCCACGTATTCCCTGCGTGTCGTAGAAGGCGACTAAAAGGGGAGGGAGCGGGGGGCTGGAAATCCTCCCCTCTCTTTTTTTTTTTTTTTTTAATTTTCCAAAAGAAGGAACAGAGGGGGCCAGGTGAGCATATTCCAAAAATTTTAGGCCCAGTCCTCTGTTCTTAACGCTACCTCGCTAACGCGGGAAATGGCGAATAGTTTGAAAATATATATATATATATATATATATATATATATATATATATATATATATATATATATATATATATATATATATATATATGAATGGAGAAAAACTGGAGGAAGTGAAGTGTTTTAGATATCTGGGAGTGGATTTGGCAGCGGATGGAACCATGGAAGCGGAAGTGAATCACAGGGTGAGGGAGGGGGCGAAAGTTCTGGGAGCGTTGAAGAATGTGTGGAAGTCGAGAACATTATCTCGGAAAGCAAAAATGGGTATGTTTGAAGGAATAGTGGTTCCAACAATGTTATATGGTTGTGAGGCGTGGGCTATAGATAGAGTTGTGCGGAAGAGGGTGGATGTGCTGGAAATGAGATGTTTAAGGACATTATGTGGTGTGAGGTGGTTTGATCGAGTAAATAATGATAGGGTAAGAGAGATACATATATGTATGCACACACAGACATATACATATATACACATGTACATAATTCATACTGTCTGCCTTTATTCATTCCCATCGCCACCCTGCCACACATGAAATAACAACCCCTTCCTCCCTCTTGAGCGCGAGGTAGTGTTAGGAAAAGACAACAGAGGCCACATTCGTTCACACTCAGTCTCTAGCTGTCATGTAATAATGTACCGAAACCACAGCTCCCTTTCCTCATCCAGGCCATACAGAACTTTCCATGGTTTACCCCAGACGCTTCACATGCCCTGGCTCAATCCATTGACAGCACGTCGACCCCGGTATACCAATTCACTCTATTCCTTGCACGCCTTTCACCCTCCTGCATGTTCAGGCCCCGATCACTCAAAATCTTTTTCACTCCATCTTTCCACCTCCAATTTGGTCTCCCACTTCTCCTCGTTCCCTCCTCCTCAGACACATATAACCTCTTTGTCAATCTTTCCTCACTCATTCTCTCCATGTGACCAAACCATTTCATAACACCCTCTTCTGCTCTCTCAACCACACTCTTTTTATTACCACACATCTCTCTTACCCTATTATTACTCACTCGATCAAACCACCTCACACCACATATTGTCCTCAAACATCTTATTTCCAGCAAATCCACCCTCCTCCGCACAACTCTATCCATAACCCACGCCTCGCAACCATATAACATTGTTGGAACCACTATTCCTTCAAACATACCCATTTTTGCTTTCCGAGATAATGTTCTCGACTTCCATACATTCTTCAACGCTCCCAGAACTTTCGCCCCCTCCCCCACCCTATGATTCACTTCCTCTTCCATGGTTCCATTCGCTGCCAAATCCACTCCCAGATATTTAAAACACTTCACTTCCTCCAGTCTCTCTCCATTCAAACGCACCTCCCAATTGACTTGTCCCTCAACCCTACTGTACCTAATAACCTTGGTCTTATTCACATTTACTCTCAGCTTTCTTCTTTCACACACTTTACCAAACTCAGTCACCAGCTTCTGCAGTTTCTCACATGAATCAGCCACCAGCGCAGTATCATCAGCGAACAACAACTGACTCACTTTCCAAGCTCTCTCATCTACACCTGACTGCATACTTGTCCTTCTTTCCAAAACTCTTGCATTCACCTCCCTAACAACCCCATCCATAAACAAATTAAACAACCATGGAGACATCACACACCCCTGCCGCAAATTTACATTCACTGAGAACCAATCACTTTCCTCTCTTCCTACTCTTACACATGCCTTACATCCTCGATAAAAACTTTTCACTGCTTCTAACAACTTGCCTCTCACACCATATATTCTTAATTCCTTCCACAGAGCATCTCTATCAACTCTATCATATGCCCTCTCCAGATCCATGAATGCTACATACAAATCCATTTGCTTTTCTAAGTATTTCTCACATACATTCTTCAAAGCAAACACCTGATCCACACATCCTCTACCACTTCTGAAACCACACTGCTCTTCCCCAATCTGATGCTCTGTACATGCCTTCACCCTCTCAGTCAATACCCTCCCATATAATTTCCCAGGAATACTCAACAAACTTATACCTCTGTAATTTGAGCACTCACTTTTATCCCATCTGCCTTTGTACAATGGCACTATGCAAGCTTTCTGCCAATCCTCAGGCACCTCACCTTGTCATACATACATTAAATAACCTTACCAACCAGTCAGCAATACAGTCACCCCATTTTATTATTGTTATTATCATTATTATTGTCATTGTTATTATTATTATCATCATTATTAATATTATTGTTATTATTATTATTATTATTATCATTATTATTATTATTATTATTAATTATGAATTATTATTATTATTATCATTATTATTAATTATTATCATTATTATTATTATTATTATTATTATTATTATTATTATTATTATTATGGGTTAGACCGGCACCTCTCCGTCCGCACGTTTACCGAGGTACAATGTTAAGAGTGAAGAGAACGTGGACGCTGATCATAATGATACAGTGTGTTCTGTATTACGTGGGAGAACGGTATAGGTTACGGTTGTCCCATGTAAGCTCAGAGATTGGTATGCTATTGTGTGTGTGACTACCTATGTTCAGACTGTGAGGTGTCTGGTAAGAAGCCACGTAAGTTCAGAGAATGGTATGCTGTTGTATGTGTGTGAGTGTACGTACGTTCAGACTGTGAGGTGTCTGGTACGAAGCCATGTACGTTCAGAGAATGGTATGCTGTTGTGTGTGTGTGAGTGTACGTACGTTCAGACTGTGAGGTGTCTGGTACGAAGCCACGTAAGTTCAGAGAATGGTATGCTGTTGTGTGTGTGTGAGTGTACGTACGTTCAGACTGTGAGGTGTCTGGTACGAAGCCATGTAAGTTCAGAGAATGGTATGCTGTTGTGTGTGTGTGAGTGTACGTACGTTCAGACTGTGAGGTGTCTGGTACGAAGCCATGTACGTTCAGAGAATGGTATGCTGTTGTGTGTGTGTGAGTGTACGTACGTTCAGACTGTGAGGTGTCTGGTACGAAGCCATGTACGTTCAGAGAATGGTATGCTGTTGTGTGTGTGTGAGTGTACGTACGTTCAGACTGTGAGGTGTCTGGTACGAAGCCATGTACGTTCAGAGAATGGTATGCTGTTGTGTGTGTGTGAGTGTACGTACGTTCAGACTGTGAGGTGTCTGGTACGAAGCCATGTACGTTCAGAGAATGGTATGCTGTTGTGTGTGTGTGAGTGTACGTACGTTCAGACTGTGAGGTGTCTGGTACGAAGCCAGAGTCTGAGGAGGCCGCAGGATTGCCAACGTTGACCACTAGGCGCACTTGTCTCTTGGAGCTGATGCGCACGTCGTGTTGACGCGGCCCGGCCCTCACCTGCACCGTCACGTTGTCGTGGGCGGCCGGCGGGAGCAGGGGCGGCGTGCCTTCCCCGCAAGGCTCCCCGCCCTCCAGCTGGTGTCCTCCACGGTAGCGGGACAGTGTGGCGAGGAAGGCGTCCAGAGCGCTCAGTGTTGAGGGTCGGTACCTGCTCGGGGTGTCCTCGATGTCTATGTTCGAGGACCGAGGCCGGTGACGCCGAGACCGCCTGGCCTCCAGGGCCTTCAGTAATCTCTCAGAGTAACTGGCCTCGCCAGAATCCGAGGCCTCGTAGTCACTGTGGTTGGCGGCAGGCAGGTCGTCCAGGGAGCCGGGCGGACTGCCAGCGGTGCCCTGGGAAGATGGAGGGTCGGTGTGGGTGTGGTGTTGGTGCAGGTTGTCCACGTACTCCTGCACCAGCTGGTGTCGACTGGGGGACAGTAAGGTGCCGTCTGGTTGGGGGAGACGACCTGGGATGTCGCCGGTGCGAGGCGCCTCTCGTCGTTGTTGCCTTCGAAGCTCAGAACCTTCCACCTCCGATTCGTCGCCAGGCTCTTGGAGGCTCTTCCAGCCTTTCACTGCCGTGGCCTCGCTGGCCTCCTGCGACGCTCGGCCACAGCCGGAAGACGAGCGACGTCCGCTGGTGATGCGGTTGGCGCGATCCTTGGCTTGTTTACTCAAGGGCCTCCGACAGGGGATGCTGCCTGTCGACTCCTCGCTACGGGCTGACTCCTGGGGGTCGGGATTGGCGGGAACACGTCCCGCAACGACCTCACCCTCGGCGGAAACTTCCGAAGGCGACTGAGCGAGTTTGCTCACCATTTCTACCACACCCGAATCTGACGACGGAGAGATGGCTGCTGCTGCAGCCTCCCCGTCATCCCCACTCCTATTGCGTGGCGAGTTCTCGGAGGAGGCGCTGAAAGCGGCCACTAATGAAGCCTCGGGCTGGTCTCCCCCGGAGTATCCCTCGGCACTTCTGTTCTGCTGGACCAGGCTTGCCACTGGTGCCCCCGACACACTGCCGGGTCTGCCATGCACGGCGCTCCCCTCGTAGTCACGGTCAGGTCTGCGCGGTAGCTCGACTGCGCAGGACCTCTTACATCTGTTTCTTTTTGAGTTGCTTCTGGTGTTGGTGTCAGTTCCTTGGTAACTACTGTACCCGATGGCGTCCTTGTTGTTGAAAGGCGTCGTATCAGCTTTGCCACAGCTCCTCAGAGTCCCGGGAGCCGTGGAAGCAGAGTGATTATCCCCTGTTTCTAATGGGATGGCCGGCCGCCCTTCAGGTTCCCCTACTGACGTCCCAAGGCTGTCGTCAGCGCCACTCCCCGCAGCCTCACTGTCTCTCGCGCTTCCCTCACTCTCAACATGAGTCCTCTGCTGAGGATTATCAGAACTCGTACTCCCGATACTTTTCGGATGTTCGATGTCGAGTGAACAACGTTCGGTCATGATACGTGAATTGAACGACCGAGAGCTTCCCTTGTGTCCGACGAAGACCTTTCGTTCGATGTACTCCTCCACCTGGTTCAGCAGCTCCTCGTAATCGGTTTTGGTGACGGGATCAGTGAGGTCCAGCGTATCGTTGCTGAAGAGGGAGGTGTCGGTGTCCTCAGCCTCAAGGATGTGGCTCCCAGAGTCACCTTGAGACGTATCCTCCCGTTCACTGTCCTTCCCCCAGACCTGATGCACGCGTCCCTCTGCTCCGTCTCCGTCAAGGTCGAGTAGAGCCTCGCTCGCTGATGGTTGAGTACCTCGGCCGACGCTGCCCCGTGGTTCACCCCAGGTCAGGCCACTAGGTACTGTCATGTGGCATGGTTGAGTGTAGTCTTCCAGTATGTCCTCACTGCTGTCTGTGTACCGTGTGTAGTCGAAGTTCCTGCTTCTGGTCTCGTGACTGTACGTGTAAGTGTGGTGACCCACGTCTGCCTCAGCATCAGCTAGCACATCCTCCTGCCGCCTCTGTCTTGCACCGTCAGCATTTGCCACCTTCAGAAGAGACCCGTGGTCTCCACCTACCACAGCTTCCCTCTTCTCTCCTCTCACTCTGCCACCCTTCTACCGCAGTATGGTATACACTCTCCTCTACCGCACTATGGTCTATACTCTCCTCTACCGCAGTATGGTCTTCACTCACCTCTACCACAGTATGGTCTATACTCTCCTCTACCACAGTATGGTCTATACTCTCCTCTACCGCAGTGTGGTATACATTCTCCTCTACCGCAATATGGTCTATACTCTCCTCTACCGCAGTATGGTCTATACTCTCCTCTACCGCAATATGGTCTATACTCTCCTCTACCGCAGTATGGTCTTCACTTTCCTCTACCGCAGTATGGTCTTCACTCACCTCTACCGCAACATTATTAAGATCCTGTACCTCAACAGTGCCTTCATCTTCCTCTCCCAGAGAAGAATCTAAACTAAAGTCCGGCACAGCACTATCCTCACGTGCCTCTACCACAGCACTATCCTCACGTGCCTCTACCACAGCACTATCCTCACCTCCCCGTACCACAGCACTGTCTTCACCTGCCTCTACCACCGCACTATCCTCACGTGCCTCTGCCACAGCACTATCCTCACCTGCCTCTGTCACAGCACTATCCTCACCTGCCTCTGTCACAACACTATCCTCACCTGCCTCTGTCACAGCACTATCATCACCTCCCCGTACCACAGCATTATCCTCACTTGCCTCTACCACAGCACTGTCCTCGCCTGCCTCTACCACATCATTATCCTCACCTGCCTCTACCACAGCACTATCCTCACCTGCCTCTACCACAGCACTATCCTCGCCTGCCCCTACCACAGCACTATCCTCACCTGCCTCTACCACAGCCCCGTATTCATCTGCCTCTACCACAGCACTATCCTCATCTGCCTCTACCACAGCACTATCCTCACCTCCCCGTACCACAGCACTGTCCTCACTTGTCTCTACCACAGCACTATCCTCACCTGCCTCTACCACAGCACTATCCTCATCTACCTCTACCACAGCACTATCCTGACCTGCCTCTACCACAGCACTATCCTCACCTGCTTCTACTATAGCACTGTCCTCACTAGCCTCTACCACAGCCCTATCCTCACCCTCCTCTACTACAGGACTATCCTCACCTGCCTCTACCACAGCACTATCATCACCTGCCTCTACCACAGCACTATCCTCACCTGCCTCTACCACAGCACTATCATCACCTGCCTCTACCACAGCACTATCCTCACCTACCTCTACTATAGCACTATCCTCACCTGCCTCTACCACAGCACTATCCTCACCTGCCTCTACCACAGCACTATCATCACCTGCCTCTACCACAGCACTATCCTCACCTGCCTCTTCCACAGCATTACCCTCACCTCCCTCTACCACAGCACTATCCTCACCTGCCTCTACCACAGCACTGTCCTCACCTTCCTCTATCATGGCACTATCCTCACCTTCCTCTACCACAACACTATCCTCATCTGCCTCTTCCACAGCACTATCCTCACCTCTGTCTACCACAGCACTATCCTCACCTCCCCGTACCACAGCACTATCCTCACCTGCCTCTACCACAACACTAACCTCACCTGCCTCTGCCACAGTACTATCCTCACCTGCCTCTACCACAGCACTATCCTCATCTGCCTCTACCACAGCCCTATACTCACCTGCCTCTACCACAGCACTATCCTCACCTGCCTCTACCACAGCTCTATCCTCACCTGCCTCTACCACAGCGCTATCCTCACCTGCCTCTACCACAGCACTATCCTTACCTGCCTCTACCACAGCTCTATCCTCACCTGCCTCTACCACAGCTCTATCCTCACCTGCCTCTACCACAGCGCTATCCTCACCTGCCTCTACCACAGGACTATCCTTACCTGCCTCTCCCACAGCACTATCCTCACCTGCCTCTACCACAGCTCTATCCTCACCTGCCTCTACTACAACATTATCGTCACCTGCCCCTACCACAGCAGCTTCCTCACCTGCCCCTACCACAGCAGCTTCCTCACACTCATCCCCAGCATCCAACCTTGTCATCCGCACCATGATATCATCAGCCTCACGTGTAATAACATCTTCCCTCAGTGACGTCTCCAACCTTCCCTCCACCACACCGGCGTTCTCATGTTCTTCAGCCAATACCGTACACTCACTTTCCTCCACCACAGTGGCGTCCTCGTCGCCTGCCACTGTGTTCTCACCTTCACCGTTGTCACTCTCGTCTACCACAGCAATCTCCCCACTTTCATCCACCTTCAGAGCATCCTCCCTCGAGGTTTGAGGGGTCCGTAAGGCACTGTCCTGCCCTTCTAACACAGAACTGTCCCTGTCCTCACCAGCAGCCTCTCCACCCACCACAACACTGTCCTCATCTGGCAGTACCTCAAAGGTGTCCTGACGTCTCCTTGCCAACATGGTACGAACATCCTCACTTGCTGCCACCACCGTGTCTTCATCTTCTGCCACTACTGCAACCCCGGCTACCACACTGTCTACACCTTTCTCTCTCACTACACTATCCTCATGTACTACCGTTCCCTTGCCTCCCTCTACCATCATAGTGTCCACACCTACATCTGCCACTAGGGTATTCTCACCTCCTACCAAGACATTATCCTCATCTGTCATCACACTATCCTCACCATTATCCTCAGCTCTTGGTATCAAAGAATCCTCATCTACCCCACCAGTACTCTCACCTCCTCCTTGTACCACAACGTCCTGACTTGCCACACAAGTGTACTCGTTCCCCACCACCTCATCACCACTTTGTTCTTCTGCCTCGCTTCCCTCCACATCTTCTACCACGTCAGTATCCTCGTCGTCGTCCACTACCTCACTACACCCATCGTCATCTACCACCTCTGTACCGTCACTGTCCTCACCTCTGTCCTCCACCTCACCGTTCTCGCCTGGTATCGTGTCATTATCATTAGTTTCTACAGAAGTTAGAAGCACTTGTCTCTCCTTCACTCCTCCTTCTGCAGCTTCGTCCATGGGCAGGGTCATCACCTCCTGCTGTAGTAGCGTGGGCGCTGCTGCATCAAGAGGTTCCTCATCCTCGTCTATGGTCGAGAGGCCCGAGCTGGTCTCGTCGACGGGTGATTGCTTGCCCTCGCTCGGCGTAATGGCTCTGAAGATCTCCTCCAGCAGGTCTGGACGATGATCCTGCGAGGGGGGACTGGCCGCAGAAGCTGTCGGAGGTCTTGGGAATCCTGTCTCGTCTTCGGTCATGAAGTCATCCTGGTGTAGAATGTCTGTGAGGGCGGTGTCAGTGTCGATGTCTGGAGTGAGGTTCCTGCTAGCAGGGCCGCTGCCTGAGTGTGCTCGCACCACGGTGACGCGGTCCCACGAGTCTGTGCCATCACTGAGTTCCTCCGCCTCCGGGTCATCTTCTGCGGCCTGGGTGGGAGAGCAGAGCTCCTGTTCTCGTCTGGGCTCTGTACTGTGGGACAGACTCTCTCCCATCTTGTCATCAAGAGAGATCATGCCGTCCTCCTCTGTTGCTTCCTTCGAGCCGACTACGTTTGGTGCATAGCCATAATCGTGGAGTCGTCTCTTGGTATCATCATCATGGTCCTCTTCACTCGGTTCTCGCTCCACAGTTCCATTTTCAGGGAGAAAGTCGTCTTTGACCCGGTCACTGACTGTATGTATCTCTGTATCTCCAGTCTGGTCGACTGGTTTACGGTCCTCTTCCTCCGTATCTTCACTCTGGTCGACTGGTTGACAGTCCTTTTCGTCTTTCATGTCTCTGTTTATTAGTCTGTCCTCAGTAGTTCTCACATGATAGTAGTTATATCTATTCCTTTCTAGCATGTGAGTAAAAGCAGTCTTCTCCCTGCCCGCGGTGCTGCCCGTCATGTCTACTTCATAAACGTCTTCCATTTCTTGTGTGTTTGTAGAGTCCTGAGTTCCTGTCTCTTCTGCCGTCTGGGCCTCGACGTCAGAGCTGGGCGAAGACCGTCTGGAGGCTTCATCATCACTCGCTTGTCCGCCAACTCGCTGCTTCCTCAGTGATGACGCACGTGTTGTGGGTGTATCGACCTCGTTGCTATTCTCAGTCATGTCGGTGACACCTTGTATGTTGTCAGTGACACCTAATGTGTCTAGCTTGTTGTCAGTGATACCTGCTGTGTCTAGTTTGTTGTCATTGACACCTGGTGCGTCTGGTGTGTTGTCAGTGATACCTGGTGCGTTGTCAGTGACACCTTTTGTGTTGTCAGTGACACCTAATGTGTCTGGTATGTTGTCAGTGGCTGGCACAGTGGAGAGTTTGATGTGGTCACAGCTGATGCTCATAGGATCAGGTGATATACTTGGGTCATCACAGTCGATGAAGCCGCTCTCCAGGAGCATCTCCTTCCCGCTGGCGGTGTAGCCGACGATCTCGTACTGTTCCTGCGTCCTGCCGATGCTGCTCTCCTCCTTCACGTCCTCTTCTGGCGTCTGCAGGAGCTCGTCGTCCGAAATCCCTGCGTTTTCTGTGATTAAGCTCTCGCTGACGTCCCCCGTGCCCTCGCTCGTGCTGAGGATGTCATTACTCTCGAGGCCAGAGGACTCGGCAGTGACCTCGGTCTCGCTCTTGGACTTGTTGTTCTCGAAGCTAACGGAGCCGGCAGTAGGCACGACCTCGGTGTGATCCGTCGTGCTCTTGTCAAAGGTTTTCGAGGAGGACTGGAAGGTGTCCGTGTCATACTCTTCCTCGTTTGGGTCAGACTCCTCACTGCTGCCGTGGGCGGATTCCTCTCTTGTCTTCATGGTTGGAGCCTTCAGCGCCTCCGTCGGTTGACTCTCTACATCATCACTGTTTACTTGGGAATCTGGACTGCCTTCATGTGCTTCCTCGGTCATCAATATGACACCTTCGCCATCGTAGCCATTCACCACTTCCTGGGTTCCTGAAGAGCCATGGCTGTTGTGGACAGGTTCCTGATGCCCCGCCACCGACTCGCCCGTCGTCGTAACTCCTTCATCGTTCACAGTGGTTTCACCCGCCCCGCTGAGGCTGTAGGTGATGGCCACAGCGTGTGGGTTGGTCTGAGTGGCCTCGTCCGAAGCTCCCGTCGAGAGCGAGGGTGAGGTCGACCCTGAGAAGGAAGTGTAGGTATCAGTGTAGTGTTGAGATCCTGTCTCCGTGGCTGCCTCAGGGTTTACGCCGTGGTTGCTTATCGCACTTGGACCTCTCGGACTAACTATATTCCTTTTGGATATTTGTGAGATGACTGGCGCAGCAGCAGTAACAGCAGCAGCAGTCCTAGGGGATAACTGCATTATGTCTGTATGGGAAGTCTCCGTCTCGGGTTCGGAGCCATAGACCGGCAACGTATTTTGCCTAATGGCAACCATTTCCGGGCTGTCTAAGATATCTGAATCGCTCGTCATGAGGGAGTTTCCATTCATATTACTCTCGAGTACATTGTTGTATGTTTCCTGAGTGTTCAGAGTCCCTTCCTTGACGACCAGCTGTGCAAGTTTGGCTTCATCGATTAGGAGGACCTGTACCTTCTTTCCCGTGAGGGTCAGGTTGGAGGGACTGTTCGGGATGGGGCGTCGTCGGGTCGCAGCTTTCCGCTCTTCCAGACGCGCCGTGAGCCTCGCCGGCAGTGTGGGCACACCCAGGTTAGACGTGGCCTCGCTCTTTATCGGTACGTAGAAAGCCTGGTTACTGGAGCGATGGGAGCCGCTCCTACTCTCGTCCTCCTCCAGGCTGTCGTAATACACGGAGTCGGCCCCCTCGCTGCCGAGCGAGTTCCGTCGGCGATGGACGGCAGAAGTGGGTCGTGTGCTCTCCGTCTGAGATGACGAGTCGGTCAGAGTTGTCGGAAGGATTTTCTTCTGCAGCGTCTTCATCGAGGTGTGCTTCGAGACCCATTCTTTCCGCTGCGTTCGCCGCCCGTTTTGCGAACTCGGCCTCCCGAGAGAGGGCGGTAGGGCCCCTAAGAGCGGGCTAGTGTGGAGCACCGCTTGAGTCTCTTGTTCCATGAATGTGTTCATCTTCTTCGCCCATTTCTGCGAAGAATTCGGTGATTTCTCGTCACTCGCTTTTGTTTGAGGTATATCTGGAGGGGCGACGGAGGTCGTTGGGCTGTTGTTGTTGTCGTTGTGACACCCCGGCGGCACGACTAGCAAACCCCGGGCGTCGCCGAGGCTGCCCAGCGTGGCGATGGTCTCGTACACCACGGCAGAGCTCACGCAGCGGAAGTCCCGCAGATCCGGCATGGAGCTGCGCCGATCCAGCTTGGGTCGCGGGAGCACCATTATGTGACTGTCCAACGGAGGACGGTAGTCGGCCAGCAGCGAGTGCGTGTCTCTGTCGTCAGACGAGACGCTGAAAGTGTCACTTAGTACTTGCGTCGTGCCCATCTTGAACGTCGAGTCTCCGCCGTTCTTGAAGGTCGAGTCTCCGCCGGTCTTGCTCCGCAGCTGCCGGTTTCTGGCCAGTAGCTCCTCTGGCGGCCAGGTCGGATAGGGCTTTTGGTTCTCACGGATGACTTCGCCAGCAGAACCGGGCGGGAAGGGGCGTGTGGGGGGCGCGGGTCCACGGCGCGAGGGAGGCCCCGGGGAGTGGCGGGAGGGCGGCTGGCGGGCGTGGGTGCGCAGGAAGCGATCGCACACCGCTTGCTCCTCCTTAGGTGCTCGACGCCGAAGGTGTGGGCTCAGGAAGGCTCGTGCTCTGTTGGAAACAAAACTGTCAGGAAATAATTGGTAACCATGAAAGTGAAGTATGATAAATACTATTTTCATATGAAGTGCTGACGCGGTGAACAAGAATGTCAGAACTTTTTTCAAGTTTCAGTTATGATCCAGAAACTTTAGCAAGTATGGAGAGTGGCCAAAAGCTTCTACAAGCAGGATATACAATGGAAGGTAATAGGTACAAAAGAGAAATGTTGGGGTTTGTGATCACCAAGAACAAAAGTAGAGAAACACAAATACCGTCAGCCAGAACTGCCTAGGGATCTATCACTAGATCCCTCCACAAGTGTCTTGCAATGATGAAAACCCTTTATATGTGTCATATAAACCTCATACAAGCGAGATATGTAATAAGACCTATTAGGAAGTGTTTTCATATTTCAATAGACAAGACCATTGGCAGTTCTGACTGACGGTATTTGTGTTTCTCTACTTTTGTTCTTGGTGATCACAAACCCCAACATTTCTCTTTTGTACCTATTACCTTCTCTACTCTTCTCCCCCACTACCTACCCTTGCCCTTTATTCTCGTATCTGTGTTCATCTCTCTCTCTCTCTCTCTCTCTCTCTCTCTCTCTCTCTCTCTCTCTCTCTCTCTCTCTCTCTCTCTCTCTCTCTCTCTTCCTCATGATACCTTATCATTCCATTCACACGTTATTCCCACATCTCTATCTCCTCACCGAGCGTCAAGAGCCTGGTCCTCTCCTCTCACAATCCGTAGTGCCTCCTCCAGGTCAGGCACCGACTGACTCGTTCTCACTCGTCCATCTTCCTCCTTTCCTTCTGCTGCTGCTGCTGCTGAACCGTTCGTCTCCGCAGGCGCCTTTGGAACCTTGGTGGTGCGACGCTGACGGAGCGGCTCCCTCAGGAACCTGAACATTAAGGTATCCCGCTCCTTTTTGCGCTCACTGAGGATCTGCTCGCGTCGCCGTCGCTCCTCCAGTTCCGCCTTCTTCATCTGTCGTTCTCGTGCCCTGGGGAAGAGCGGCAGGTGTCAGGGGCGTGGTGCGACCCCCTGTTGTACAGTGGCAGCACACCACAACTGCATTGCGTATGTGTGATGTTAGGGTTCAAGCTGGGGTGTCTGAATGTGCGTGGACGTAACCAGGACGAGAAGAAGGAAGAGATTAGTGTGTGTTAGAAGAAGAACCTGGATGCACTGGTCGTGAATGAAACTAAGCTCACGGTGAAGGAGGAAGTATAGGTTATGTCCAAGCGCCCGTGGTTAGTGTGAGGGCAAGAGCAACGGATGGGGTGGTATTTTTTTTTTACCAAGGGAGGAGCTGTATAAATGTGTTTGTCACGTAGTTTTCCCTAGACATATGTGCGTAAAATGAGAGTAGATTGTGAGTAAGTGAATGATTTTCAGTGCTGAAGCATCCGTTCGCGATAGGAGTCAGGAGGAGAGGCGAGTGTTTGGGAAGCTGAGTGAGTGCGTCTACAATTTTAATGCAAGGGATCGAGTATCGTTGGTTGGAAACCTGAGTGCAAGTGTGGGTAATGTAGCAATTGAAGGTGTAATTAGACGGCATGGGGTACCCGGTATGTTTGCTGAAAAGAGTGGTGATTAGGAATATCTGGCCAAAAAAAAGATACATACATAAGCATAAGTGAGTGAGTGGGGTTAGGGTGGTGAGTGGGCATTACTGAATTATGTGCTAATTGATCGACATGCAAAGGAAAAGCTGTTGGATGTGAATGTGCTGAGGAGGGCAGCTGATGTGTCACAACTTGCTGGTGGAGGCGAAGTTATGATTTTGTAGAGGCTTAAAGAAAAGAGGAAATGACATGGGTGGGAAGAGCGTGGTGGAAGTGAGTAAGCTTGGAGAAGAGGCTTGTCTGCAGAGGTGTCTAGAGATGAAGAATGGAATACACTGATGGGAAGTGAAACCAGGGCAGTGGATAAGGAATAGAAAGTATTTAAAGAAGCATATCTTACATGTGCCTGTGAAGAGTGTGTCGTGCAGTAAGTGGGATGTGGGCGTTAGAGAGAGAAAAAGAAGTGAATGGTGAGGTGAGGAGAGCGATATTGGCTGGGAGGAAGTGTGAGTGATTAGGAGATGAACAAGAGAAAACAGCAGGATGTCATGAGGAAATTGCAGGAGCTGAAAAAGAGGGCATAAATGAGAGATACGTCGAGAGAACATCGGCAAACTAGGAAAAAATACGATTTTGTCTTTGGAAGTATTTGATTAAGGAGAAGAAATGGGAGCACGAGTGAGGGAAACTCATTGATATTAGATGATATGCAACGAAGAGGTGAAGAGATGATGATCTGTTAAAGGAATGAAGGTATTTTCCTGAGTGGACTGGAAGGCTACACAGTGGAGCAGAGGTGGGAGGAGCGGTACAAGGAACGATACTCACTCCTGCCGCTGCCGATTCTCCCGGGAGAGAGAACGGACCCTCCTCCAGTAGTCGCGAGTGGAGGCGTCCCTGGTGGGGCTCGGGCTGCCCGCAGCATCAGCCTTACTCTTGCTGGTGGCCGTGCTGACGCGGCGGCGCGCCCTCCAGCGGGCGTCGCTCGGCTCCCAGCTGCCGCTCTGGCCATTGCTAGGGACGCTGGTAACATCAGTTAAGGAGAATCATTGCACAGACATGTGGACACCATGATGGATCAGCTCAGTGAACTGTGATATGAGAAATTGCATGAATATTCAACCAATAATTAAATCATGGACAATGCACATTGCCAGCAACAGTATATAGCAGCCACAGACATGTATCCTAACCAGTTTAGGAAGTTTAAACTCTACATATGATCAGGCTCGATACAGACGGAGTATTTGGCATCAGGTGGACATGGGGTTATGGATGAGGCTGGTGCGAGATAAGGAGGAGGGTGAGAGAGGGAGATAGTGAGACATGCCCGACGAAACATAACTAGTCAGTGGTCAGTACAACCCCCCATCATCCCTCCCCTACTAGAGCTCCTGCGCTTCCTCCCTCCCACAGCAGGTGGGGCTCCTGTGTGGAAGCCCCGGCTCAATAGTCACCTGCGGGAGCCACTGGGCACACTAAACATGGCTGGACACAAGCGACACGGGTTATGTCAGGAGGGTTCACTATTGTCTACCGCCACCAGGCTCAAAGTTCCGCTCACTTGATTGGCTGATCGAGCCGACGTAATGATCTCTTCCACCAATCCGCTGCGTCCTTCGTCACGGTGTAAGTGTGATAGAAAATTGGGTTCCATGTCCTGCAGTCTTCACATCTATTCATTTTGCGTTCTACATTTCATAAGAGCTGGAAGATTGTGAGAAAAAAAATAAATGAATGCGTCTGTAGAGCTCAAGACGACAGTTAGAAATGATGAATAGCATATCAACACAGCAAAACGCTAACCATCATGAGCAAGTGCAGTATGTCTACTCCCACACCATAACTCACCGTCATGTTCACTGCTGTGGGAGCCGACATCAGCCTCATCTTCACTACACCCTCCATAATTCTAAAATTCACATCACCATCGACTAACGCATCTTCACATGACCCTCGACAATCATATCTTCACTGTAGACAAAAAACATATTCACGACACTTTCAGCACTATCAGCCATCTTCATTTATCATCACTACGGTCTCATCTTCCCTACACCTTTGACACCAATAGTCTTTCACCTGTTCCGTAACTGACGCTTATTCACTACACCCTTGACATTGACCTGACCCTTGTGGACAAAGGCATCTCATGAAATGCCATTAACAAACATGACAGATCAAGAGTTAATTACATATCAAGATCTGGCGACTCGTCAGGAATTGCTGACATTTGGAAAAAGAGCTGGTAATAACCGTCTCGAGTCAGCAGCAAGATGATGACATGTGGAGTTGATGTTGGTAAAAATCTCTCGATGTCCCAAGAAAAACCGGCTGCCTGAAGGAGGGGAGACGCCAACGAAAAGCTGGTAATAACCGGACGAAACCTTCCAGTATGTGGGGCAGATGTCTGGCCATTGTTGTGTTTGTTGGGTATGTTATTACAGTAATGGCTGGACGAAACCTTCCAATATGTGGGGCAGATGTCTGGCCATTGTTGTGTTTGTTAGGTATGTTATTACAGTAATGGCTGGACGAAACCCTCCAGTATGTGGGGTAGATGTCTGGCCATTGTTGTGTTAGGTGGGTATGTTATTACAGTAATGGCTGGACGAAACCTTCCAGTATGTGGGGTACATGTTTGGCCATTGTTGTGTTTGTTATTACAGACACAGACACCCAGAAGCACCAACACACGTGCCACGTATCCACACGACGTTCGTATGTTTTTGTCAGTCACGGAAAAATACTCGTCCACGCGCAGTAACTGCTGTATCAGACACCTTCTCCACCGCCTGTGTTATTAAATGTAATTACGTGTCAGTTGCTGGAAATGGATCCCCCCAACCCCCCATCCTCCCCTCTTCTTCCATTATCTTTTTGTTTTACCGCCTCAATCTGCGTAATAATGTGTAATTAAAGTGCTATATCCAGCCTGGGCTGGATGTAAAGCTACCTTGGTGATGGTGATTACGTGAGGAGAGAGTATCAGCTGCGCCAACAGACAGACCCCCATCCCCCCCTAGACAACCACGACCTTGAGAACCTTGCAAGACTTCCTGGTCATCTCGGGGATCCCGGAGGAATGAATGAGGAAGACCAGTAACACAAGACCTGATGATCTCTGACGAAGGTATCTGCTGGAGGACAATATCTGGGCAGGACATAGATGACCTGATGATCTATGACGACGTTAGTTGATGGAGAACAGCTTTCTGATTTGTAAAGATTGAGACAGGGTAGTGAAGAAGGCCCCTCCCATACCCGCTACTACAGAAGGAGACATGAAGTAGTCATATATATATATATATATATATATATATATATATATATATATATATATATATATATATATATATATCATACAAAACTCCAACAGCCAGGATCGAACCCGGGACCCCTGTGCAAGAGGCAGGCATGCTAACCGCTAGGCTATGGGACTGTATGATAGGAAACAACTATTCGAAATACTAAGTACTCGAATACCCTTCGTCTCACAGTGGTGAGCAACGGGGTCTATACCGGTTATTTCCGAACAGACGCACATAGCCAGCTGATAGCGTTTTACCGAACCTAACTGTACAACTGTACAACTGGCTGTTGGAGGTTTGTATGTTCTATGAAGGTGCGCGTTCATATGCACTTTATTCGTATTCATATACCTCCGCGTTGTACAGTCAGGTTCGGTAAAACGCTAACAGCTGGCTATGTGTTCTGTTCGGAAACAACCGATAGACCCCGTTGCTCACCATTGTGAGACGAAGGGTATTCGAGTACTTAGTATTTCGAATAGTTGTTTCCTATTATACAGTCCCTTAGCCTAGCGGTTAGCATGCCTGCCTCTTGCACAGGGGTCCCGGGTTCGATCCTGGCTGTTGGAGGTTTGTATGTTCTATGAAGGTGCGCGTTCATATGCACTTTATTCGTATATATATATATATATATATCATTTTACATATTGTTGTTACTTAATCGCTGTTTCCTGCGTCAGCGAGGTAGCGCAAGGGAACAGACGAAGAATGGTCCAACCCATCCATATACACTTTATATATATATATATATATATATATATATATATATATATATATATATATATATATATATATATATATATATATATATATATATTCCTATGAGTCCACGGGGAAAATGAAACACGAAAAGTTCCCAAGTGCACTTTCGTGTAATAATCACATCATCAGGGGAGACACAAGAGAGAAATATAAGTCTGTTGATATACATGTGATATACATATACATGATATGTGATTATTACACGAAAGTGCACTTGGGAACTTTTCGTGTTTCATGTTCCCCGTGGACTCATAGGAATATCTTGATCACGCGCAAAATTGTGATCCTTTCCAATATATATATATATATATATATATATATATATATATATATATATATATATATATGTGTGTGGAAGTCGAGAACATTATCCCGGAAAGCAAAAATGGGTATGTTTGAAGGAATAGTAGTTCCAACAATGTTGTATGGTTGCGAGGCGTGGGCTATGGATAGAGTTGTGCGCAGGAGGATGGATGTGCTGGAAATGAGATGTTTGAGGACAATGTGTGGTGTGAGGTGGTTTGATCGAGTAAGTAACGTAAGGGTAAGAGAGATGTGTGGAAATAAAAAGAGCGTGGTTGAGAGAGCAGAAGAGGGTGTTTTGAAATGGTTTGGGCACATGGAGAGAATGAGTGAGGAAAGATTGACCAAGAGGATATATGTGTCGGAGGTGGAGGGAACGAGGAGAAGAGGGAGACCAAATTGGAGGTGGAAAGATGGAGTGAAAAGGATTTTGTGTGATCGGGGCCTGAACATGCAGGAGGGTGAAAGGAGGGCAAGGAATAGAGTGAATTGGAGCGATGTGGTATACAGGGGTTGACGTGCTGTCAGTGGATTGAATCAAGGCATGTGAAGCGTCCGGGGTAAACCATGGAAAGCTGTGTAGGTATGTATATTTGCGTGTGTGGACGTGTGTATATACATGTGTATGGGGGGGGGTTGGGCCATTTCTTTCGTCTGTTTCCTTGCGCTACCTCGCAAACGCGGGAGACAGCGACAAAGTATAAAAAAAAAAAAAAAAAAAAAAAAATATATATATATATATATATATATATATATATATATATATATATATATATATATATATATATATATATATATATATGTAAAGGCCCACACGCGCACATATACATACATATACACCTCAACGTGTACATTCACATACATACACAGACATATACATATATGCAAATGTACATGTTCATACTTGCTGCCTTCATCCATTCCTCCGTCGCCACCCCGCCACACAGGAAACAGCACCTTCCCCCTCCCCCTCCAACGAAGTAGCGCCAGGAAGACATATATATATATATATATATATATATATATATATATATATATATATATATATATATATATAGATGAAGATGAAATCGCACTTCGGTAGTTCATAAATTTTTATTTAACGTCATTTTTCTATACATGTGGCACGGTATGTTTCGTGGAGACAGGCCATCTCATCAGGTGCCAGTGCTTAACAAAGTTATTTAAATACCAACATCACACTTGAGTCCCGCCGTCCAACACCAATCAGTACAGACCAACCACTGTCTGCTTTGTCTGGCCATAACCGTTGTAAGGGAGAGTGATTAAGGGAGGTCACGTGGTGGGGGTTGACCTGGGTAGCTGGGTGTGTCTTGAACAATACTTTTTGTTTTCGTGTTTTGTCACTTCTCTCATAATGATTTGGGTAATGCTAGGATAGAATTTAAAATTGCCTGGGGATGAATTAAAGTTCTCAGTATTAGCAATTAAGAAAGGTTCAGTGACGTTGCGTGTGGCATAATCAGCAGAAGGGCATAGAATAGCGGGATTTTCAAGATCTATGGGATGATCATTTTCATGACAATGTTTAGCGATCGCATTTTTGTGGTCATCCCTGCGTACTGCATGACGGTGCCAATAACGCTTCTCCGTTGCAGTTTTACCAGTCTGGCGTATATGAAAATATCTTCATGCCTAACATTAGACGGCGTAAACACTCCCAGTTGCTACTCGATTTGGCCTACTATTTATCAAGGTCTTACTGATGGTGTTATTGTACTGGAAAACATCATTACAAGCACAGTTTTTTAGAACATGTCTTAGATTAGCTAAGTTGGGAGAATAGGGCAACACTAAACATTTAGACTTACCCTTATTTGTCACATTTTTCCTACAATACACTGTAAGTTAAAGGCCATTTAATATTTAACTCTCACTGGCTCTCTGTTAGTTTTCTCAGTTGTTCGCATCACACATTTTGTTTCATGAGACTGTGAATTAAATGTCCTGTATTTATTTGTACTTTATTCTTGAAACTCGTGAGATGTTTCGGGCACGCAAACACTGCCCATCTTCAGTCAAATTGATTATGAATTATACAGAACAACTAAAAGAAGAAAACAGAAATGAATCACGTCTTAAAATGTTACAGATGCAAGTGGTGACGTAGACAGTATGTTGATCGTTGGACCGCGTTCCCTCGGAGTTCATGCGTATGGGTTTGATCCATAGGGGTTAGACTCGGTGGGTCAATGTATTATTTTTTTTTTTTCACCGCACCTGGGAGAGTGCGGTGGAGGTAAAGAGTGGGGGCCATTTAGGGTGCGTTAGAGAATGAGTGTAGAATCCTGGCTTAATATATACCATGATGATTTATGAAGGAATTATATTCTCTCATGTACATGGCTTCTGTTGTCATGTAGGATCGTGGCAATGTTTCAGTATGATCGTGTGTTCAGTAGGATGCTGACTCGTGAGATGTGTGTTATGTTGTTGTATATGTAGCTCAGCGCCTCCGCTTTGAAGATGAAGTGTTAAACGTCGCCTGAGTGATGTAGTAGTCACACTGATGTAGTAGTCACACTGATGTAGTAGTCACACTGATGTTGTTCACGTTGTGGTGAAGTTTACAACCTTCAACTGGGTAGGAATACTTGTAAACTACATTGAACTGTAGTGGGTTACACCTCGTTTTGTCTAAGGTAAACCTTATTGTAAACCTTGCATGGAATCTGGTAAACACAAACATTTGAAGTCGGAAATTATTTATTTATGAGCAGGTTTTTCACGGTATTGCTCTTCTTGAATATAATATTAGTATCTAATTCATGGAGCAGTCCTAGGAAGTTTTTAGTTCTATGAGGTCCCTTGGCTCTTGAGTTGAAGAATACCTTTGTGGCTCTATATAAAGATGTGTCAGTGAAGGTCATGGAACACTGTGGGACGATGCAGTTTCTTAACTTTCGCTGATTTCACTATCACGAAAGTCTGGACTGCAAATGTGGTACGCACGAAGTAACGCTAAGATGAACACGTGTTCACTGCGTGTGGTAGAAGGCGACTAAAAGGGGAGGAAACGGGTGACTGGAAATCCTGCTCTCCCGTTATTTACTTTTCCAAGAAAAGGAACATAGAAAGGGGCCAAGTGAGGATGTTCCCTCTTAAGGTTCCATCCTCTGTTCTTAACGCTACCTCGCTAAAGCGGGAAATAGCGAATATGTGATATATATATATATATATATATATATATATATATATATATATATATATATATATATATATATATATATATATATATATTTTTTTTTTTTTTTAATACTATTCGCCATTTCCCGCGATAGCGAGGTAGCGTTAAGAACAGAGGACTGGGCCTTTGAGGGAATAATCCTCACCTAGCCCCCTCCTCTGTTCCTCCCTTTGAAAATTAAAAAAAAAAAAACGAGTGGGAGAGATTTCCAGCCCCCCGCTCCCTCCCCTTTTAGTCGCCTTCTACGACACGCAGGGAATACATGGGAAGCATTCTTTCTCCCCTATCCCCAGGGATATATATATATATATATATATATATATATATATATATATATATATATATATATATATATATATATATATATATGGCATGTTTGTAGGTTTTCTTAACAGACGTTTGTAGGTTTTCTCAAAATGCTGCGCTTCAGGTGGTTCATGTGTTTGTGCACCCTGTAATAGAGAGAGATAGTGAGAGATAGTTGCACAGGGAGTGAAGAGAGACTGTTGCCAGAGGGAGGTAACGAGACAGTTACCGAGGGACAGGTAATGAGAGACAAGTTACTAGGGAGAGGTAATGGGAGACAGTTACTAGGGAGAGGTAATGAGAGACAGTTACTAGGGAGAGGTAATGAGAGACAGTTACTAGGGAGAGGTAATGAGAGACAGTTACTAGGGAGAGGTAATGAGAGACAGTTACTAGGGAGAGGTAATGAGAAACAGGTGCAGGGGAGAGGTAATGAGAGACAATTTCCAAGGAGAGGTAAGAAGAGACAGGCCAGAGGGAGAGTTAATGAGAGACACTTGCCACAGGGAGAGGTAATGAGAGACAGTTACCAGAGGGAGAGGTAATGAGAGATAGATGCTAGGAGAGACGATGAGAGACAGTTGTCACAGGAAGAGGTAATGAGAGACAGTTACCAGAGGGAGAGGTAATGAGAGATAGATGCTAGGAGAGACGATGAGAGACAGTTGCCACAGGGAGAGGTAGAGAGAGAGAGAGAGAGAGAGAGAGAGAGAGAGAGAGAGAGAGAGAGACCGTTTCCAGAGAGAGGTCATGAAACACAGTACCACAGAGGGGGGAGGTAATGAGAGACAGTTACTACAGGGAGGGGTAATATATTACTGAGGGTAGGAGGGGGTGTGGGGGAAAGGAGGTGGGCAGTGCAAGACGTGTGTTGCGTGTGTCTCCCCACAGCTGTGGGGGGGGGTCTCTCCTGCCCGTGGCTCCCCCTCATCAACAAAACAGACCACGATACGTTATCAAGATAAGATGACTTGAGTGTCAAATTGTATGCATGATATAAAATAAAATTCTTTACGGCCTAGAAGCTTGATCAGCTAAAGGTTAAAAAGGCATAAGAATTATCAAAGAAAAATGATAGAATATCACATAAAAGTACTACATGAAATATCACATAAAAGTACCACATAAAATATCACATAAAAGTATCACATAAAGTATTACAAAAGTACCACATAGAATATTACATAAAAGTACCACATGAAATGTCACATAAAAGTACCACATAGAATACTACATAAAAGTACCACACAAAATATCACATAAAAGAGCCACACAGAATATGAAAGTACCACGCAGAATATCACATAAAAGTACCACTTGAAATATTACATAAAAGTACCAGATAAAATATCACATAAAAGTACCTCATAAAATATCACATAAAAGTGCCACATAGAATGTCACATAAAAGCACCCCACAAAATATCACAAAAGTACCACATCTGACATCACAAAAGCACCACATAAAATATCACATAAAAGTACCACATAAAATATCACATATAAGTACCACATAAAATATTACATAAAAGTACCACATGAAATATCGCATAAAAGTACCGCATAGAATATCAAAATCACCCCACAAAATATCACATAAAAAGTACCACATAAAATATCACATGAAAATACCACAAAATACCACAAAAGTACCACATGAAATATCACATAAAAGCACCACATAGAATATCACAGAAAAGTACCACATAGAATAATACAAATGTACCACAAAATGTCACACAAAAGTACCACACAAAATATCTTAAATACCACATAGAATATTAGAAAAGTACCACATAAAACATCACAAGAGTACCACATAAAATATTACATAAAAGTACTACAAAATATCACAAAAGTACCACATAAAATGTCACATAAAAGTACCCCATAAACTATTACATAAAAGTACCACATACAATAATAAATAAGAGTACCACATAGAATTTAAAAGTACCACACAAAATATCTCATAAAAGTACCACATAAAATATAAAAGTACCACACAAAATATCACATAAAAGTACTGCATAAAGTTTTGCATAAAAGTACCAAATAGAATATAAAAGAGTTACATAAAATATTACATTAAAGTACCACTTAAAATATTACATAAAAGTACCACATGGAATATCACATAAAAGTACTACATAAGATATTACATAAAAGTACCACATAAGATATTGCAAAAGTACGACATACAATATCATACAAAAGTGCCACATAAAATATCACAAAAGTACCACATACAGTAGTACATTAAAAGCACCACATAAAATATCACATAAAAGTACCACATAAAATATCACAAAAGTACCACACAAAATGTTACAAAAGTACCACATACAGTAGTACATAAAACTACCACATAAAATATCATATAATAGTCCCACATAAAATATAAAAGTACCACATGAAATATAAAAGTACCACATAAAATATTACATAAGAGTACCACAAAATATCACATACAAGTACATATGAACTATCACAAAAGTACCACATACAATAGTACATAAAAGAACCACAAAATATCATAAAGTACCTCATAAAATATCACATAAAAGTACCACACAAAATATCACATAAAAGTACCACATAAAATATTACATAAAAGTACCACATAGGGAATGATTTATTTCACTAAGAACCGTCGTTTTTTTTTCCCCTAATGTAATTTAATTAACTAGATGATAAATAATCGCTCGGGACAGCACTTAGCTTGGTAATTATAACAGCCAGGTGATGGTTACCCTAACGCGTCGCTCTGTTTTGCTGTATGCACGTGAGCCACAGACCACCTGGTGGACACGATGGTACTACATATATATATAATCTTTTTTATACTGTTCGCCATCTCTCGCGTTAGCGAGGTAGCGTTAAAAACAGAGGACTGAGCCTTTGAAGGAAATCCTCATTTGGCCCCCTTGTCTGTTCCTTTTTTTTTTGGAAAGTTAGAAACGAAAGGGGAGGATTTCCAGCCCTCAGCTCCCTCCCCTTTTAGTTGCCTACGGCACGCAAGGAATACGTGGGAAGTATTCTTACTCGCCTATCCCCAGGGAGAATATATTGCTACGAACACGCGTATGTGTTGTATCTATTTCTTATCAGGGCGAGGAGTGATGTCTGAGGCTGGCTCGGAGTTTCTGTCCACCCAGCATTTGGCGGGGTCAGCTGCGGGGGTATTTCACCACCGTATGTCATCGGTGCTGAGTTCGCAAGAAACCGAAGAGTGTAAGTACGCCGAGACTCTGAGACCCTCCAACCAATAAGAATTGCTCTTATATTTCTATAGCCAATCAAAATGTAAGGTTGTATAGCAGCAAGGGTGAACGCTTGTCTTCTTGTACCCACTCCAACCAATAAGAATTACTTATATTTCTATAGCCAATCAAAATGTAAGGTTGTATAGCAGCAAGGGTGAACGCTTGTCTTCTTGTACCCACAACACCCGCTGAGATTTGATTCCTCTCTCTCCAGCCCAGCGAGGTGGGTGGTGTCCCCTGCTGTAAGCCTGTAAGCCCTACTGTGTTATAAGCCGTTACTGCTATAAGCCCGTTACCCGAGTGCTATGTTATAAGCCCGTTACCCGAGTGCTGTGTTATAAGCCCACGCCCGGAAATGGGCTTATAACACAGCACTCGGGTAATATGTGTACATTGAGATGTATGGGTATGTATGTTTGCGTGTGTGGACGTGTATGTATATACATGTGTGTGGGGGGGGGGTTGGGCCATTTCTTTCGTCTGTTTCCTTGCGCTACCTAGCAAACGCGGGAGACAGCGACAAAGCAAAATAAATAGATAAATAAATATAAATAATATATATATATATATATATATATATATATATATATATATATATATATATATATATATATATATATATATATATATATATATATATGTGTGTGTGTGTGTGTGTGTATATGTGTGTGTGTGTGTGTGGGTGAAGAATGGTAGAAGGTGCGGGTAAGCGAGAATAGTAGGGTTGGTGAGGAATGGGAGGTATTTGCTTGCCTGTGTGTGGCATGTGGGAGGTGGGAGGTGGAAAGTGTAGTGAATGGTAGGATGATGAAGTTAAGCTGCCGGTGAGAGAGAAAAGCGACTTCAGGGAAGGAGTGCGGGTGATCGGGAGAAGCACCAGAGTAAGCGGCAGGAGGCCAAGAGAAAGGTAGCACGGTTTGAATAAGGAGATAATAAGATTTGGGGTTAGAAACTATCGGCAAACTAGAGAAGTAAAAAGAAAACTTTTTTGGGTGGGTGGTGGGTGGGGGCAAATAGTGTTGGGACAGCAAAGGGGAAAATGGATACATCATTGAGGGGAATAAATGGAGAGGTGGTAACTGACAGGGACCAAGTGAAGAGATAGAGTGAATATATTGAAGGACTGTTGAATGTACTTCATGATAGGGAAGCAGATGTGGGATGTTTGGGATGTGGAGTTATGCGAAGCGAGTCATGGCAGGTAGTTTGGTTGAAATGAGGAAAGGTGGTGAATGATTTGCATAAGATGAAGTGTGGCAAAGAGGCTGGAGTGGATTGGGTTGCGGTTTGATTTCTCAAAACGGGGATGGCACTGTTTTTGATTGGTTAGTTAGGATATCCATTGTATGCTTAGCTTAAGGTGAGAAACCTGAGGGTTAGCGGAATGTCTGTATAGTGCCATTTGATAAAGACAAGGGGAACACTAGTGAATGTTCGAAATAAATTGCTGAATGTACCTTGTAAGTTGTATGGCAATGGTGACTGAGATGATGATGGCATGTACAGAGCATCAGACTGGGGAGGAATGGTGTGGTTTCAGAAGCGTTAGAAATTTGTGGGGATCAGGAGTTTGGTTTGAAGAATTTGTGTGAGAAATACTCCGATAGATAGAAGGATTTGTATGTGGCGTTTATGGATCTGGAGAGAGTGTATGATAAGGTTAATAGAGATGCTCTATGAAAGGTGTTACGAGCAAATGGTGTGGGAGGAAAGCTGCCAGAAAGAGTGAGGAGTTTTTATCACGAGGGTAAGGAGGGTGTGCCGGGATAACATGTTCCAGGCGAGGGTCGGGTCTGCGACGGGGGAGTGTGATGTCACCATGGCTGTTTAATCTGTTTGATGGATAGGATGGCGAGAGTAGTGAATGCGAGGGTCTTGGAGAGATGTTCAGTCTGTTGCGGATGGAGGGGGCTTGGGAGGCGAGTCAGGTGATGTTTGCTGATAATACAGCACTGGTAGCAGATGCGAGAAAGAAAATGCAGAAATTCTGACTTTGGGGAGACTATGTATGAGGAGGAAATTGAAAGCTACTGTGAATAAAAGTGAGGATATTTTCTTTAGTTAAGAGTGGAGAAAGACAGGCTGGTTAGAGCTGCGAGTTTGAATGGAACTTTGAAGTAAGCCATAGGGTGGTTGAGGGGGCTGATGTTCTGGGTGCATTGAAGAATATATGTGTGTGTGTGCGTGTCTGTGTGTGTGTGTGTGTGTGTGTGTGTCACAGACAGGGTAAACGGGAGCCGTAGCGTGTGATCAATAGCCTGCCCAGCACCGCCCCACCAGCACATATTGATCAGTAATGACCCACGCCCCACTTGTCGTTATGCACTGGGCCAGGAAGTAAGGAATTCAGTCCTGAGTTGGTCAAGGTCGTCTCCCCATGGTCTGTGTGACACAGCGGCAACATGATGACTGATTACGGGAACCACAATATAAAGTTGAGAGGATCAAGCAACAGCAAGTAGCACAGCAGACATATTATTGATTCCAGCACATACCACAGTATGTCCCACTGTGTACCACAGTATGTCCCACTGTGTACCACAGTATGTCCCACTGTGTACCACAGTATGTCCCGCTGTGTACCACAGTATGTCCCGCTGTGTACCACAGTATGTCCCGCTGTGTACCACAGTATGTCCCACTGTGTACCACAGTATGTCCCGCTGTGTACCACAGTATGTCCCGCTGTGTACCACAGTATGTCCTGCTGTGTACCACAGTATGTCCCACTGTGTACCACAGTATGTCCCGCTGTGTACCACAGTATGTCCCTCTTTGTACCACAGTATGTCCCGCTGTGTACCACACTGTCCTGCTGTGTACCACAAGATGTCCCGCTGTGTACCACAGTATGTTATTGGTTGCCAAAGCGGCCATTTCCTCCATTTTTTTTTTTTTTTTCAGCCGAGACGGTAAAGGGCAATTGAATATTCTGATCAAGGCCAACCAGGATTCCAACCTTTGCTGTCGACCCTGGGCGGCTTGTGGATGCGTCATGGTCAGCAACGCTAACCGTTATGCCCGGACGGCCATAATCTCCTTGTGCTCGTCTGACAGCCAGCTCATAAATTAAGATATTTCTATCAAGTACTTGTTAATGGAAGACGAGGTATTGTTCAGATTGAACGTTTGAATATATATATATATATATATATATATATATATATATATATATATATATATATATATATATATATATATATATAGGCATGTGTACGTGTAGAAAGAGAGGAAAGTGATTGGTTCTCAGTGAATGTAGGTTTGCGGCAGGGGTGTGTGATGTCTCCATGGTTGTTTAATTTGTTTATGGATGGGGTTGTTAGGGAGGTAATTGCAAGAGTTTTGGAAAGAGGGGCAAGTATGAAGTCTGTTGGGGATGAGAGAGCTTGGGAAGTGAGTCAGTTGTTGTTCGCTGATGATACAGCGCTGGTGGCTGATTCATGTGAGAAACTGCAGAAGCTGGTGACTGAGTTTGGTAAAGTGTGTGGAAGAAGAAAGTTAAGAGTAAATGTGAATAAGAGCAAGGTTATTAGGTACAGTAGGGTTGAGGGTCAAGTCAATTGGGAGGTGAGTTTGAATGGAGAAAAACTGGAGGAAGTAAAGTGTTTTAGATATCTGGGAGTGGATCTGGCAGCGGATGGAACCATGGAAGCGGAAGTGGATCATAGGGTGGCGGAGGGGGCGAAAATTCTGGGAGCCTTGAAGAATGTGTGGAAGTCGAGAACATTATCTCGGAAAGCAAAAATGGGTATGTTTGAAGGAATAGTGGTTCCAACAATGTTGTATGGTTGCGAGG